>NC_057809.1:415598958-415801172 GCF_018294505.1 Triticum aestivum
CGTGTAGCAGATGTTATTATTCAGTCTGTACAGTTATAGTTAAGCCTTAAATCATGGTGGTTATCATTATTCAAATCTGAACAGTAGAACCATGACAAGAATTATGAAACGGAGGGAGTAATAATCAAGACCTTAATTATGGTGGTTATTATTCAGCCTTTGCAGTAATAGCTCAGACTTAAACCATGTTGGCATTATTTCTGTATGGTAAAAGTCTTTCTAAATTGCTGGAGATAAAGGATGTGTTACTTTAGGTCGTCGGCATGATCAATCAGTTATTATTTGCACGATCTGGCCTGTTTGGGTTTATGGTTAGTTATGACGTCAATGTTTTTCTCCATAATTGGTGAATAAGTGATGATGAATGTAACCGTTTTCTGCTCGCTATGCCTTTTAGATGGCGGTCCTCGCCTGTTGAGCAAGACCTCGTCTGTTGATGCTGATGGAAACAAGAGACCGAAATATGTGTTTCAGCCGCCAGACAAGTAACATTCATGAGCTTGTGATTTATAGTATTACTTGAAACACCAGCCATATAAACCATATTAGGCGTAGTTGATCTAAAATCTTGATGTTAATGTCTTCAAATAGAAAGTATATCTGCATTATTGTTCATCAAGGTTGTCAGCCGTTGCACCTGCCAATGTGTGTATATTTCATGTCCTGCTATTATTCCCTATGGAGAAATTATAGGCTGATATTTTTTTTGGAGGTGGTGATGCCTTTAAGCTCTGGACAAGGATCTGCGGGATGATTCAAGTTGTGCAGATATGCCATGTTCGTGTTTAAGACTATCTTTCTTGTCCTATTGTGTAGTAGATTCCGTGGGTTGCTCCTTCTAAGTTGTCTGATGGTTTATGAGTTTAAGCGCATTACTGTTCAGTACTATCATACACATGCCGCCGCCTTTCTTTTGATTAGGAGAAATTGGTCTTAGTGCACAAAAATCCTGGCTATGTCACTATTCAGGAATAAGAGATGAATATGTAGTGATTTCTGCAATGCGTTCTTATTGCATAGTTTTTTTCTTCTTCATATGTTGTCCTCGTTCTGGTCCGCATGGTTCCTCTGCTTCCTCTCCTGTCATCCTCTTTCTTATCTGTATGCAGAAAACCAGCATTGACATTGCAAAACTGAATTGGGGGCACAACTTCTCATGTATAGTGAGAACATAATCTAAGGAGTTGTTTGGTTGCAAGAATGATATCTTTATCGTAATCAAATCGCGGAGTTTTAGGAGGTGTAACGATTTGTTTGAAGTTTGTTTGGTTCGTCCAAGTAAAGGAATGGCCATTACGCTGCTCTTCTTTCACTTAGACTCTTGCCCCGTTTGCCGACCACCCTCCTCCCTGTTAGGCTACTCATAGTGGGGAGTATCATATACTAGTGTCATGCATACGATACTAGTGCATGATACTACTTCATAGTGCATAGTACTCCTTTCCGGTTTATTGGGCTCATCTCATTTTCTTGGTTTTTCCATATTATAAGTCTTATTTTCACTTCTTTCCGCCACATGTTCACATTTCAGGGCGGTGACGGGGAGGCTGCGGTTGCGTCGTCCTTCGTAAGAAGACCGAAGAGCTCGATCGAAATCGGAGTGTAAATCCATTGCAGAATTGCAAAGTCGTCTTTCACGCAGATGGGATCGACAAGTGGTGGTGCTAAATGTGAGAGAAGGCAGAGTGCCTTTACCGGCGGCAGGCAGAGCGTCGTCCCTGGCGGCGGGGGCAAGTGCTGAGCCATGAGGGCCCAGCGCTCCTTGCCTCAGGCGGTTCACCTGGAGGCGGACGTCGAGGTCGCCGTTGAGCTGCCTTGCATGGCGAGTTCCGCAGTGGACTCTGGACTCCTCCCTTTCTTTGGTCCCATGCTAGTGCAGACCATATAGGCCGAAGAGATCCGACAATTTTAACAACGGATCATTTGTAGTTGTAGGCTTGTAGCTGCTATAGGCTTTCTTCTCTGATTTTTAGAACAGATTTGAGGAAGCAATCAACTCAAAAAATCATGTATTGTTGTGAATTATTATAACCATACTATTCTTGAAGTTTCCTTATACTGGTAAATTGGTTTATTTTCTTCTTACAAGGAGTGGTTATCTGCTTGTGGATGCAAATTTTGGAATCCAGTGAATACTAGTTCAGTGGTGTAGGGATTATCTGAATTTTGACAAGTGCAGCAGCCTTGGTGCTGTGTTTTCTGAATTTTTAGATGTGCAGCGATTCTAGTTCTTCAGTGCAATACTAATGCAGGCTTGGGAAGATCAGTATAGTTCAGTGTAGGCTTTGGAAGATCAGTATAAATCAGTGTAGTACGGGTGAGTAACAGAGAATGGTACGCATGAATTTGACAGACAAATTTTTTACTCAGCTATATTGAAGTAAACATGGTACTAAAGCATCACTAATATTTCCTCGGACAGTGGCCATAAAAGAACATTAACATTTCCTTGGCCTAGTGCCACACAAAACTATGAAGTCAAACATAGAGGTTTGTTCTTTGACAATTTTATCTAAGCTCAATGAAAATACAACTGAAGGAATGTCTCAAAATCTTTTTTAGATGACCTGCCTAACATTTGACGTTAATGGCATCTCCAATGAACCCTCAAATCTCCCGCAAGCGTGCGGACCGACGAACCAAGTCTCCATCCTCCCCTCTTTCTTTGCATCCGCTTTCTCTCTTAGCGACGCCACCGCTCTAGCACCCGGGCTGCCCGTCGAGCCCCTGTCGGACCTCCGCGACCTCCACCACTACACAAGGCCTCCACGCTGCTTGTCCTCCACCGCTGGTCCACACCTCTCGCCCGCCCGCCGTCGCACAGGTACCATCCGCCCCTACTGTGGTCACCACTCCGACAAGTGTTTCGTGAAATGCGCATGTTAATTTTTTTTGTCCCTTCTTTGAAGCAATGGATTTGGACATGGAGTACATATACAAGCAGTACGTTGAGTCGTCCAACTACTCGTCCGATGAGGAGAACTACATGGATGAAACAAGTATGATGTAGGTGGTTCTCGCATACGTGGGGCAAACAAAAGAGCATGTTCTCAATTTCAAGGGATCGATCAAGGGCCATCGGTGCTCAATTGGGCACAACGCATGAGGCCATTTGACGTTGATGGACGACTACTTTGCCCTGCTACTTCTTGAGCTTACATTGGTTTTCCCTTGAAAATAAAAGGGTGATGCAGCAAAGTAGAGTAAGTATTTCCCTCAGTTTTGAGAACCAAGATATCAATCGAGTGGGAGACAACGAATAAGTCACTGAATACCTGCACAAACAATCAAACAAACTTGCACCCAACGCGATAAAGGGGTTGTCAATCCCTTCACGGTTACTTGCAAAAGTGAGATCTGATAGAGATAAATAAACGGTAAAGCAAATATTTTTGGTTTATAGATCGGAAAGTAAAAGATTGCAAAGGAAGTAAATACGAAACTAATATTGTAGATCGGAAACTTATATGATGGAAAATAGACCCGGGGGCCATAGGTTTCATTAGAGTCTTCTCTCAAGATAGAAAATATTACCATGGGTAAACAAATTACTGCGGAGCAATTGATAGAAAAGTGCAAAGTTATGATGATATCTAAGGCAATGATCATGAATATAGACATCACGTCCGTGTCAGGTAGACCGACTCCTGCCTGCATCTACTACTATTACTCCACACATCGACCGACTCCTGCCTGCATCTAGAGTATTAAGTTCATGAAGAACAGAGTAACACATTAAGTAAGATGACATGATGTAGCAGGATAAACTCAAACAATATAATGAAAACCCCATCTTGTTATCCTCGATGGCAACAATACAATACGTGCCTTGCTGCCCCTACTGTCACTGGGAAATGACACCGCAAGATTGAACCCAAAGCTAAGCACTTCTCCCATTGCAAGGGAAACCAATCTAGTTGGCCAAACCAAATCGATAGTTCAAAGAGACTTGCAAAGATATCAAATCATGCATATAAGAATTCAGAGGAGATTCAAATAATATTCATAGATAAGCTGATCATAAATCCACAATTCATCGGATCTTGGCAAACACACCGCAAAAAAGTATTACATTGAATAGATCTCCAAGAACATCGAGGAGAATATGGTATTGAGAATCAAAGAGAGAGAAGAAGCCATCTAGCTACTAGCTATGGACTCATAGGTCCGTGGTAAACTACTCACGCTTCATCGAAAGGGCAATGGTGTTGATGTAGAAGCCCTCTATGATCGAATCCCCCTCCGACAGGACGCCAGATGTCGGTGTAATGAGAACCAGGGTCCCACTAACCTCTGAAGATGGGCCATGACAGTGCTCAGCAACACTGTAAGTGCATCTAGTGCCACCCCTAGTTGGTTTTGGAGTATTGACGACAAACCTGGTTGAGGGACTAATGTGTTTGTGAGAATTGCAGGATAACACAGGTAGAAGTCCCTCATTGATTCGGTTTTCCTACCGAAGATGACCCCTAAAAATGTATGAAGACATTGAAGTCAAAGGTGGTATGTGAAGACATTCACATTGAAGACTATGACAAGAGAAGACATCGCGTGAAGATTATGGAGCGCGAAGACTTAGTTGTTTCGTCGTTCTTTTTCTTCTTTGTTGAGTCATAGGAACCACCGTACTGTTAAGTGGGGTCCAAGTGAACCAGTCAGAATGACTGAAGTGATGCTTAACCAAATCCTATGTCTTCGAGCGAAGACAATGAGAGCAAATCTTATCCAGAGCTGGATAAGTCAGCTTTGCTTGTAGCTCAAGTAAAGTTGCCGTGTGTGTTTGAAATCTGACCGTTGGAACACGTGGCAGTTCCTTAGTGACCCAGGGTAATTTCGGACAAATCAGGTCGGGTTGCCTAGTGGCTATAAATAGCCCACCCCTACACCATAAATTGTGGCTGCTCAAAGTTAGTGCACGGCTTTTGTCATTTGAGAGCAACCCACCTCGAAGCCTTTGAGAGAGAAATCCTTGCGAGGACAAAGCCCTAAACACCCAGAGCCAAAGAGTGTTAGGCATCACTTAAGTCTTCTTGTCTGTGTGATCTGAAGACTTATTACACTTGAGGACTGTGAATCCTCCAGCCGGTTAGGCGTCGTGTTCTGAGCATCCAAGAGTCATTGTGGATCGCCGGTGAACGAAGTCTGTGAAGGTTTGGAAGTCTACCTTGAAGAATTACCAGAGTGATTGGGAGAGGACTGGGTGTCCTTAGCTCAAGGGGAATAAGGTGAAGATGCGGTCTTCTGAGTTGAATCTCAGCCTCCCTAACCAGACATACGGTTGTCACAGCAACTGGAACTGGTCCAACAAATCATTGTCTTCAACGAGCCACTGGTTCTATCCTTTCCATCTCTTTATTTACTGTTAGTCCTTGTGAAGTCATTGCCTGTTTGCATTATCTTCTATCTTCACTGAGTGACTGCTTGATCTGATTGGCTTCATACTATCTTCCATCTTGATCTATACTGCCTAGCTGCTATTAGTCTTTGTGCCTTCATTTCATTGAATACTTGACTATGGCTTGCTTAGTGTAGTCTACCTTCCACTGCATGGTAATAGGTTTATTTCTATCGTTTGTTTTCGAAACTTCCATGTTTTGAAGACTTTCATAAAAAATCGCCTATTCACCCCCTCTAGTCGATCACTAGCATTTTCAATTGGTATCAGAGCAAGGTACTCCCTTGTTCTGTGTGATTTGGTTTAACCACTTGGAGTTTTAGCTATGTCGACTGCAGGGATAATCAAAGTCTCCGCTGCGTGCCCCGTCTTCGATGGAACTGAATATCCCTACTGGAAGAATAAGATGCGCATGCATCTTGAAGCCATTGATGTCGGCCTCTGGTATGTCGTCAAGAATGGCGTCCCCAAGGCTGGTGAAGGTGTCACCGCTACTGATGTCAAGAAGTTCGTTCAACTGGACTCCGCTGCCAAGAACATCATTTGTGGTCATCTGACCAAAGGGCAGTATGACCGTGTGAGTGCTCTGTAAACATCTAAGCTAGTATGGGACTGGCTCTCCAAGGTCAACGAAGGCGTCTCAACCCAGAGAGATTAAAGAATCGGTGTCCTTCTCAACCTCTTCAACCACTTCAAGAGAAATGACAATGAGAATGTTCAGCTCATGTTTGATCGACTCACTGACATCACAAATGAGCTTCAAGCTCTCGGCGCTACTGAGATCACCAAGCATGAAATCGTCAAGACACTCCTGAGATCACTTGACAGCTCGTTTGACACCCTAGCCCTGATGATTCAAGAACGCCCTGACTTCAAGACACTCGATTCGTCTGACATACTTGAAAGGCTCAACACACATGAGTTTCAGCTTTCTGAGAAAAGAGACATCTACGGTCCCAACTATGGGTGAACTCGTGCTTTGAAGGCAAAAGCTGTTTCCTCATCTGAAGAAGAATCTGACTGCAGCTCTGATGATCCTGAAGACATTGGAAAGGAGCTTGCTATGCTTGTGAAGAAGTTCTAGAAATTCACCAAGAAGAAAGGCTTCAGAAAGTCCTCACGATCCAGCTCAAGGAATGATGAAGCTTCTGCTCATGACTACAAGAAGAAAACATGCCACAAGTGCAAGAAACCCGACCACTACATCTCTGAGTGTCCGCAGTGGGACAATGACAACAACAAGAAGAAGAGCAAGGAGTATGACTCTAACGACAAGAAGAAGAAGAAATACTCAAAGTCTTCTTCCAAGTCTTCCTCAAAGTCTTCATCACACAAGAAGAGCTCGTCTGGCAAGGCACGTGTGTTTGTTGGCAAGGAAATGGATTCAGAGGAGGAGTCCTCTTCTGAGGAGGCGGAGGTGGAGTCTAAGGAGGAGTCCGATTCTGGTGTTGCGAGTCTGGCTACATCATACGTTGCCAAGTCCATCTTCAGCACTGAAGACAATGACTTCATCACCGACGCCGATGCTAATGACAAGGACAACTCCGCTCCCACCTACTGCTTCATGGCACGCGGTGCCAAGGTAAACTCACGCACTACTCACTATCAAACATCCAGTGAAGATGACTCTGATTGTGGTTCCAAACCCAGCTACAAAACACTTGCTAAAATTGCAACTGAACAATAGAAAGCTATGGAACATATTCAAAAACTGTTAGACAAAAGTGATGACCTGTTAGACGCTGAAATGACTCAATCTCAGTCCTTAATTGAAGACATAAAAAATCTTCATGTTAAGTATGAGGAACTTGAAAGTCATCATGAAACGCTCTCAACAACTCATGAAAAGCTTTCCTATGATTGTATTCAAAGGTAGCAAGATCTTAAGAAATTGAGAGCGGCTCATGAAGATCTTCAAAAGGAAAACGAGTCACTTCGCGCCAAACAGATCAGTTCCGCTCAGGAAGGATTTGAACCACCATGTCTTAAATGCATTGAGCGTGACAATGCTACTTCTGTTGCAGTATATTCTACTGCTGCTACTATTGCAATATCTTCAACTGTTGATGTGGTAACTAACCCCTCTGCTGAGGATGCCACTGCTATTGCTGATGAAAATGCTAGGTTGAAGACATTGCTTGAAACAGGGATGTACAAAAGTCTCAAAGGGCATCAGACACTATGTGATGTCCTCAAAAGGAAGATCCTGAACCGAAACCCTAGGAAAGAGGGTGTTGGGTTTGAAAGGAAAATGAATGCTGATGGCTCTTACTGGAAACTAGAGCAGTACCCCAAAACCACATGGGTTGCTGCAAAGGAACCTTCAGTGGATCCATCCACCCTATCTGGCTTCACTTGTGCTAATCCCGTTGTTATTGATGAATCCTTTGATGCAAACTATAAACAATTTAAGAATCAGAATGGTGAAGTGTTTGCCATACTAACTGCAGGAATGGGCCACCTATGAAGAAAGTCTGGGTGCCGAAAAAGTGTCTGGAGAATCTTCCTGTGAATGTCGTCATGACACCACAAGTGAAGAAGACAAACCCCAGACCACAGGCTTCATATGGTCCAAAGGCTTCATACAGACAGAGGACTCACCTGAATCACACTAACGCAAATGTTTTGCAGGGAAACCATACTCAGGCCTATGAATATGAGCATGTTTCATCAAACCGCCATGTTCATAAGACCCAGAACTACTCTGTTTATTCTTATGAGTACTATTGTCCACCTGAAAGACTATTTGCTAGGTCTCCAAAGCCAAAATTCTCAGATGCCGCACTTAGACTCATTGCTTCGAAGCCACCCTTGAAGATGTGGGTGGCTAAGAAAGTTTAACTCTCTTTTGCAGGGAAGGGTCTCTAGCCGAAAATCAAATGCATCTGAAGCTATTGCTGGGGACCTTAAACATCTTGTAGGGTGCAAGATCAAATGCCCAAATGGTCTTATTATGTATTTTGTTCCTGAGTCACTTGCAACTTGTCCTATCAGCCCTAACCTCGATCTAAGTTTTCATAATCCACTTGCTCATCAAATTTTTATGCTTCACAATTCTCTTCGTGAAGCCTATCCCCCTAACTGCACTGTAGGTTATGACACCAGCTGCTTCAGAATGGATTATTGATAGTGGATGTACTAATCACATGACTGGCAAGCGAAGTCTTCTCATGGACTCAACCTTACGTCCATCTGACAAGAGTCACATCACATTTGCTGATACTGGTAAAAGCAAGGTATTGGGTCTAGGTAGAGTTGCAATCTCAAGGGATCAGCACATGGATAAAGTGATGCTTGTTGAATCCCTTGGTTTCAACTTGATGTCTGTCTCAATGCTTTGCAATTTGAATATGATTGTGATGTTTGGAAAATATCATTGCCTTGTTCTAATGGAATCTGACAAGTCTCTAGTCTTTGAAGGGTATCGGAAAGATGATTTGTACATGGTAGATTTCTCAGCAGGACCACAGCTAGCTGTATGTCTTCTTGCAAAAGCTTCAGAACGCTGGCTTTGGCATCGGAGGCTAGGGCATGCTGGCATGAGGAACTTGCATACTCTTGCAAAGAATAAGCACATCATAGGCATCGAGGGCATCAAGTTCAACAAGGATCACTTATGCGGTGCCTGTGAAGCAGGAAAGATGACGAGGGCCAAGCATCCCTCGAAGACAATCATGACAACGAATCAACCCTTCGAACTGCTACACATGGACCTCTTCGGTCCCACTCACTACTCAACTCTTACTACTACTACTTGTCTCTACGGCTTTTTCATTGTTGATGACTATTCAAGATATACATGGATGCATATAATCCTCTATAAGATTGAAGTGCAGGATGTCTTCAGACGCTTCGCCAATCGATCCATGAACAACTATGGCGTCAAGATCAAGCACATCAGAAGTGACAATGGCACTGAATTCAAGAACACCGGCCTCGACACTTATCTTGATACTTTGGGCATCACTCATGAGTTCTCAGATCCATACACGCCACAGCAGAATGGCATCGTGGAACGCAAGAATAGAACACTCATTGAGATGGCCCGGACGATGCTCGATGAATACAAGACTCCAAGAAAGTTCTAGCCTGAAGCCATTGATACTGCATGCCATGTCATCAACCATGTTTATCTCCACAAGCTTCTGAACAAAACATCCTATGAGCTCCTCACTGCTAAGAAGCCAAATGTCAGTTACTTCAGAGTATTTGGTGCCAGGTGCTGGATCAAGGATCCACATCACACTTCAAAATTTGCACCGAAAGCACATGAAGGTTTTATGCTTGGTTACGGAAAGGATTCACACTCCTACAGAGTCTTCAACCTCTTCCACTATAAAGTGGTTGAAACTGTGGTTGTGCGGTTCGATGAGACTAACGGCTCGAAAAGAGAGCACCTGCCAAATGTGCTAGATGAAGTTCCATCCAGTGAATCCATCAAGCCTATGGGTACTGGAGAAATCATACCATCTAAAGCACAACCCAAAGAGGAACTCATCATCTCTGCACCTGATCAACCTGAAGACAATACTCAGCCTGAAGACAATCCTTCTAACAATGACAATGATCAGCAAGAGCAAAATCTTCGTCCCGTTCATCCTCGTGTTGCAAATGAAGTACAGATTGAGAAAATAATTGATAGCATCAATGCACCTGGTCCACTCACTCATTCAAGGGAAACACAACTAGCAAATTTCTATGGGCACTTCACATTCGTCTCAATATCTGAACCCAAGAAAGTTGATGAAGCCTTCATGGAACCTAAATGGATTCAAGCTATGCAAGAAGAGCTTCAACAGTTTGAGCTGAATAATGTATGGGAACTGGTCAAGCGTCCTGATCCTCGTAAGCACAATATCATAGGCACTAAATGGATATATCGGAACAAGCAAGATGAGCATGGTCAAGTTGTCAGAAACAAGGCTCGTCTTGTTGCTCAAGGATACACTCAAGTTGAAGGAATTGACTTCGATGAAACATTTGCTCCTATGGCTAGGCTTGAAGCTATACGCATACTGCTGGCCTATGCAAATCATCATAACATTCTTCTGTATCAAATGGATGTGAAGAGTGCCTTTCTCAATGGCAAGATTGAAGAAGAAGTGTATGTTGTACAACCGCCTGGCTTTGAAAATCCAAAACATCCTAACATGGTTTACAAGCTCAACAAGGCACTGTATGGCCTCAAACAAGCCCCTCGTGCTTGGTATGACACACTGAAGGACTTCCTGAAGAGCAAAGGCTTCAAACCTGGTTCCCTGGATCCCACTCTCTTCACGAAGACATATGATGGTTGTAACGCCCTCGATGCGGCTATATCTCCTACATGTCGAGGCACGACTTAGAGGCATAACCGCATTGAAAGCAATGTCGCAAGTTAGGTAATCTTCACAACATCCCATGTAATATATAGATAATAAGAAGGGGATATACATAGTTGGCTTACACTCGCCACGTCAATCAAAGTACATAAATAGCATTACATCATCCAATCACTCGTGGCCCGACTACGGTGCCAAAATAAAAGATCACCCAACATGCGACATGGCCCCGATCGCCCCAACTGGGCACCACTATTGATCATCAAGGAAAGACACATAGTAACGGCGTGAGTCCTCGTCGAACTCCCACTTGAGCTCAAGCGCGTCATCTGGAACGGAGTCATCAGGCCCTGCATCTGGTTTGGAAGTAATCTGTGAGCCACAGGGACTCAGCAATCTCTCACCCTTGCGATCAAGACTATTTAAGCTTATAGGTAAGGCAAGGTAAATATGTGGAGCTGCAGCAAGCGACTAGCATATATGGTGGCTAACCTATTCGCAAAAGAGAGCGAGAAGAGAAGGCAAAGCGCGAATGAAATAACTAGAGAACAACCTGCGGCAAGCATGACTCCAACACCGTGTTCACTTCCCGGACTCCGCCGAGTAGAGACCGTCACGGTAACTCACACAGTTGATTCATTTTAATTAAGTTAAGGTTCAAGTTATCTACAACCGGACATTAACAAATTCCCATCTGCCCATAACCACGGGCACGACTTTCAAAAGTTCAAATCCCTGCAGGGGAGTCCCAACTTAGCCCATGACAAGCTCTCATGGTCAATGAAGGAATAGACCTTCTCCCGAGACATTCCGATCAGACTCAGTATCCCGGTTCTACAAGACACTTCGACAAGTTAAAACAAATCCAGCAACACCGCCCGAATGTGCCGACAAATCCCGATAGGAGCTGCACATATCTCGTTCTTAGGGCACACTCAGATAGGTCAAGCTACGAGTAAAACCAACCCTCGAGTTTCCCCGAGGTGGCCCCGTAGGCTGCCCTGTTCGGATCAACACTCAGAGGAGCACTGGCCCGAGGGGGGGGGTTAAATAAGATGACCCTCGGGCTCCGGAAACCCAAGGGAAAAGAGGCTAGGAGGCAAATGGTAAAACCAAGGTTGGGCATTGCTGGAAAAGCTCTATTCAAGGCGAACTATCAAGGGGTTCCCATTATCACCCAACCGCGTAAGGAATGCAAAATCCGGGAACATAATACCGATATGACGGAAACTAGGGCGGCAAGAGTGGAACAAAACACTAGGCAAAAGGCCGAGCCTTCCACCCTTTACCAAGTATATAGATGCATTAATATAACAAGATAATATAATGATATCCCAACAAATAAATAATGTTCCAACAAAGAACGGTCTCCAATCTTCACCTGCAACTAGCAACGCTATAAGAGGGGCTGAGCAAAGCGGTAACATATCCAATCAACGGTTGGCTAGGACATGGTGGGTTAGAGGTTTGACATGGCAATTTGGGAGGCATGATAAGCAAGTGGTAGGCATCGTAGCATAGGCATAGCAAAAGAGCGAGCATCTAGCAAAGCAAAGATAGTAGTGATTTCGAGGGTATGATCATCTTGCCTGCAAAGTTGTCAGAGTTGACTGGATCCTCGAAAGCAAACTCAATAGGCTCCTCGTTAGCGAACTCGTCTCCCGGCTCTACCCAAACAAGACAAACAAGCAAACGGAACACAATCAACCACGAGCAAACTCAAACAACATGATGCAAACATGGTATGCTATGCGGGATGCGATATGTGATGCATATGCAAGATTTGACAAGGAATGAATGAACCTGGCCTCAACTTGGAAAACCAAGTGTGCCACTGGAAAGGTGAGATGATTTCGCTTAAAAACAATATAAAGAACGCCGGAATCGGAGTCACGGTTTGGAAATGGCAAGCAATTCAAATATGGCACCGGTCTGCGATATACAGCAAGTAGCCATCTAAATGCAACAAGATGAACATGCTACAACACTCAAACATGGCAACAAAATACATTGAAGGGATCCATTCATGATGCTTAACAAAAGATGAATACTGGGTTACGGCCAATTCATCTCTTAACCGGTTCAAACAAGCATGGCAAGAATGCATTTGGTAAACAGATTTCAGACTTAGTGAAATTAACACTTGTCTGGAATTTCAGATCAGGTAGCACATTTTGGAGCATGAAAACTATATGCTACAAGGCCTGAACATGGAAAAGTAAAGCATGACATGGAGCTACTCAAAGAGCTTAACAAAAGTACCTTAGTGACCTTGAGCCAAAAGGGATCAGAAAATACATTTGCAAGCATGTGAACATGGCAAAAACATAATCAGTTCTCAGACTTAGTGAAAACTGGAGAATGCAAAAACAGATATCAAGTAGGCATGTTTACGAGCTCGATGCACTCACTACAGAGCATGTCATGACAATCTAAGCATACACCCATCAAGAATACACAAAATACAAGCTAGACATGGCAAGAACAATAGCATAGCATGCACGGATCAACTACAACATCCTCGGCAAAATCGCTAACAAGTAGAAAATCTGCCCAGATTCACGAAATAGCAAAAGTAGAGCTAGATTGACTCAAGCTAGGATGCTCCATAATTGCAAACAAAGACATGGATGGATAGAGCACTACAAGATTAACAAAACATCCTCACTGATCATCATCAAAAGAGGCACAGATCACTAGGAAACAACATGAACATATGGCATATTGAGATAAACAGATCAAGGACTTAGTGGAATTGCTAAGTCCCTGAAATCAGCATTAACGAATGCACCACTTTGCAAGCTTGTGCTAGTCACCACACACATCACAAAAATACATGGGTTGCACCTACGGAAAGATGGCAAAGCATATAACAAAACATATGTAGAGCTCAGGGGCATATCATGCACACATTAATCATGGCAAAAATGACAAATATCTAATTGGAGCAGCAGATCTGACAATTATCTCAAATGGCATTCTTCCAACAGCATTTCGGGCATCAAGATGAACTCAAATGAAAATGGTGCAATGAGATGAAATGATGTGCTCTCTGAGACAAACATTTTGATATGCTATATGCCCAAAACAGATCTACGGATGCGGAGATATCACAGCTCAAAGTATGCAAAAAAATAAAGGGGAGAGGGGGAGAAGTCAACGGAATCACAGATCTAGGGTTTGCTGGGCGGCGCACGAACCGAGGACCGCCGGCGGGCATTGTAGCTCCGGCGAGGTGGTTTTGGCGCAGGGACGGCCGGAGTGCCGCGGGGGCGTGCTGGAGCTACGGATCTGGGGCGGCGGCCTTGAGGAGGACAGCGGGGTCGGCGGTCGCCGCCCAGGGCGCCGGGCGGTGATGTCGGCGCATCGGCCGGCGCGGCGGCGCGGCGAGGTGGTGGCCGACGCGGGTGAGGAGGCATGGGCAGCGGCGCAATCGTGCGCGGCGGCGGGGAAGTGGCCCGCGGAAGGCGGCGGCTCGGGCCAGGGGGGGCGCCTGGGCCCGGGCGGGCCGGCGGCGAAGTGGGCGCGGCTGCCCACGTGGCCGTCTGCGATTCGTTGGGCGGCGGTGGCGCGTTTTGTCCGGCCGGACAGGACGTGTCCGGTGTGGCGCGAGGTGGTGGATCTAGGGTTTCGGGGAGAGGAGAACGAGAATTTTCGAAGGGGGTCTTTAAATAGGCATAGAGGGAGCTAGGAGAGTCCAAATGAGGTGCGGTTTTCATCCACGCGATCGTGATCGAACGCTCTAGATGATGGAGAGGGTTTTGGTGGGTTTTGGGCCACTTTGGAGGGGTGTTGGGCTGCAACACACACGAGGCCTTCTCGGTCCCTCGGTTAACCGTTGGAGCATCAAACGAAGTCCAAATAGTACGAAACTATACAGGCGGTCTACCGGTAGTAAACCAAGGCCGCTTGGCAAGTCTCGGTCCAATCCGGAAATGTTTAATCCCCACACACGAAAGAAAGGTAGAAATGACCACCGGAGAAGAACGGAGCGCCGGAATGCAAAACGGACAACGGGGAAAATGCTCGGATGCATGAGACAAACACGTATGCAAATGCAATGCACATGATGACATGATATGAGATGCATGACAACAACAACAACACACGGAGACAAAAACCCGAACCCGAGAAAATAAAATAACTTAACGCCGGAAACAGTAAGAGTTGGATTACATATTAGGTAAATCATATCCGGGGTGTTACAATGGTGAACTGTTTGTGTGCCAAATATATGTGGATGACATTATCTTCGGCTGCACTAATCAGAAATACAGTGATGAGTTTGGATACATGATGCAACAGCAATATCAGATGTCCATGATGGGTGAGCTGAAGTTCTTCCTTGGTCTTCAAATACGACAGCAACACAACGACATCTTCATATCTCAAGAGAAATACCTCAAGGATTGCCTGAAGAAGTTTGGAATGCAAGACTGCAAAGGTTACACGACGCTAATGCCTACCAAGAGTCATCTAGATTCTGACGCCAATGGTAAAGAGTTCGATCAAAAGGTATACCGCTCCATGATTGGTTCCTTGCTTTACTTATGTGCATCTAGGCTAGATATCATGCTTAGTGTTTGCATGTGTGCCCGATTCCAAGCGGCCCCAAAGGAATCGCATCACTTAGCTGTGAAGCGAATTCTTCGATATTTGGCTCACACCCCAGCACTAGGATTATGGTATCCAAAGGGCTCAGAGTTTGATCTAGTTGGATTATAGGATGCTGATTATGCTGGTGACAAGGTGGACCACAAGTCTAGATCAGGCACATGTCACTTTCTGGGACGATCACTTGTGTGTTGGTCTTCAAAGAAGTAGAACTGTGTATCTCTCTCCACTGTTGAATCTGAATACATTGCTGCTGGATCTTGCTATGCTCAGCTTCTATGGATGAAGCAAACACTCAAAGACTATGACATTTATCTGAAGCAAGTGCCACTCTACTGCGACAATGAAAGCGCCATCAAGATCGCCAACAACCTAGTTCAGCACTCGAAGACAAAGCACATTCAGATCCGTCATCACTTTCTTAGAGATCATGTCATGAAGGAAGATATTGATATCATTCACGTCAGCACTGAAGAGCAACTGGAAGATATCTTCACAAAGCCATTGGATGAGAAAAGGTTTTGCAAGTTGCGGTGTGAGCTAAATATCTTGGAATCCTCAAATGTCCTGTGATCATGCACACATCCTAACACTTATGCATGTTGATGACTTAGATGTGCAAACACACGAAGTAACGTATATCTTCAACAAATGAAGACTTACACTCTAAGTGTGAATACATTAACGCAGAATTTGACTTCGGAGCGCCACGATAATTGTGCGCCGTGTCTGGGTCTAATACTTCCTATACAGTGGGTAACGCCACCCCAAACTTTTGTTTGGTTTGTCTTCATTTTTAACATGGCTTCATGTTTATCTTCAATATACTGATTTGGTTTCTGTCCTCTACAGCATTCACTTATAGCTATGTCTTCTAGGCGAATCTTTTGAACTAAGTGAATGTGATCGGACCCTGACCTTTCTATGCTCCCATCTTAAGTCTATCTATCCAAATCATATGCATTCTATTGAAACTGTCGAATGTCTTCACTGCGTCCTTGTCAGCAGAAGATACAGAGACATACATTAATCTGTTTTCAATGCTCAATCCTTTTTACCTGAAACTCGAAGAAGTGGGAACGACCACCCGACAATCCAGGCGTGTGTGGGAACGTGGAACAACCTCCAATGTGTTGCATGATCGCCATGTGTCCTTCAGATGTGAACCGCCAGGGGCACCTATGTAATAACACCATGCCATCCTGAAAGTGCTAGTGATCGACTAGAGGGGGGGTGAATAGGCGATTTTTAGGAAAGTCTTCAAAACATGGAAGTTTCGAAGACAAACGATAGAAATAAACCTATTACCCTGCAGCGGAAGATAGACTACACTAAGCAAGCCATAGTCAAGTATTCAATGAAATGAAAGCACAAAGACTAATAGCAGCTAGGCAGTATAGATCAGGACGGAACATAGTATGAAGCCAATCAGGACAAGCAGTCACACAGTGACGACAAATAGATAATGCAAACATGCAATGACTTCACAAGGACCAATCTGCAAATAAAGAGATGGGAAGGATAGAACAAGTGGCTCGTTGAAGACAATGATTTGTTGGACCAGTTCCAGTTGCTGTGACAACTGTACGTCTGGTTAGGGAGGCTGAGATTCAACTCAGAAGACCGCGTCTTCACCTTATTCCCCTTGAGCTAAGGACACCCAGTCCTCGCTCAATCACGCTGGTAAGTCTTCAAGGTAGACTTCCAAACCTTCACAGACTTTGTTCATCGGCGATCCACAATGACTCTTGAATGCTCAGAACGTGACGCCTGACCGGCTGGAGGATTCACAGTCCTCAAGTGTAATAAGTCTTCAGATCACACAGACAGGAAGACTTCAGTGATGCCTAACACTCTTTGGCTCTGGGTGTTTAGGGCTTTGTCCTCACAAGGAATTCTCTCTCAAAGGCTTCGAGGTGGGTTGCTCTCAAACGACAAAAGCCGTACACTAACTCTGAGCAGCCAACCAATTTATGGTGTAGGGGGTGGGCTATTTATGGCCACTAGGCAACCCAACCCGATTTGTCCGAAATGACCCTGGGTCACTAAGGAACTGACATGTGTTCCAACGGTCAGATTTCAAACACACACGACAACTTTACTTGAGCTACAAGCAAAGCTGACTTATCCATCTCTGGATAAGATTTGCTCTCATTGTCTTTGCTCGAAGACATAGGATTTTGGTTAAGCATCACTTCAGTCATTCTGACCGGTTCACTTGGACCCCACTTAACAGTACGGTGGTTCCTATGACTCAACAAAGAAGAAAAAGAACGACGAAACAAGTAAGTCTTCGCGCTCCATAGTCTTCACGCGATGTCTTCTCTTGTCACAGTCTTCAATGTGAATGTCTTCACATACCACCTTTGTCTTCAATGTCTTCATACATTTTTAGGGGTCATCTTCGGTAGGTAAAACGAATCAATGAGGGACTTCTACCTGTGTTATCCTGCAATTCTCACAAACACATTAGTCCCTCAACCAGGTTTGTCGTCAATACTCCAAAACCAACTAGGGGTGGCACTAGATGCACTTACAGTCTCCCCCTTTTTTGTGATTGATGACAAACTGGTTGAAGTTTCAACGGGGAATAAAATATGTGAAATTGTAAAGGATGGGGTATTGTCTTCATAAGTGGCAAATGGCTCCCCCTGAAGATGTGCATATAAGTAATTTACTTTTGGAATGCAAACGCACATGGCAGGTTGTACTTGTGGAGATCCTCTTCAACTTATGATGACAATTCATCATGCATGATTTGATATTACGAAGATAATGACATGCATAATGAAAAATGGACGTCTGCAAAATGACCTAAGTGCAGAAGTTATCATCGCACATGCGGAATTTATCATCGCATCACAGAATAGCAAATAAGTAGCAAATGACCATCGAGTTTAAGTGTTACAACTCAAAAATGAACCAAATGAATCAAAAGCGAGAGTTGTAAGCAGTTGGCAAATGTAGCAAAAAGTAAAGCAACCACCCATATGGACCCGCTTGAAGACTATCAACTCATATGCTTCTCCCCCTTTTGTCAGTAATGACCAAAAAGGTTTGAAGACATAGAGCTTCTACTCGTTCCCATGAGGTGCAGGCGAGGCAGCAGGGTCGTCGTTGAGGTCAGAAGAACTCGCTGCAGTGTCAACACGCGCTGAAGTTGGAGGAGGTGAAGTGGCATCATCTTGGTCATCGATGACTCTGGCATTCACCATTGCAGCTGAGGACGAATAGTCAGAGTCTTCAAGTGAGGGAGTCCGACGCAAGTGAGCATTCCTTGGAGGAGTTGAGTCAAACTTGAATCTTTCTGTGAAGCCATTGTCTTGCAGATCAGCTTCAGCACTAAGCAATGTCAAACTCTTCCAAGACCTCCGATAAGTTTCATGTGTAACAAAGGCATTCTTGGTGGCAAGATTGCGAATGCGATTGACGTCCACCAAGAGGCTTTGCATCTGACGCTTAAACCAGTTATGATGCTTATCCTGTTTCTGATGTAGCGCGACAAGAAGCTCTCGGTCATTGAGAACACGAGATCGCTTCCGAGGCCTTTGGGCAATGGTGCTTCCAGTGGCGTCAGTTTGAGCGCGAGGGGCACGTGTGTTAGCGGCCAAGGGATAAAAACGAGAGACTGCCTGAACTCCTTCAATGGGCTGGGTGAAGCTTTGACGATCAGCATTGTGAAGATAAATCGGATCCTTAGCAGGCTCTGGGTAAATAGCTTCAATAGACATATCAATCTCTGGCAAGAATACAAGATGATTGTGCGCAGATGGCTGATAGTTGAAGGCAGAGTGCAGCTTGATAAGACGCATTACCCATGGAGCATAGAACTTCAAACCAAAAATGTCGGAGCCAGATGCAGCCAATTTTCTAATGAAGAAGTCTTGAGCATTGAATCTGATGCCATTGAAGATATAGAAAACCAAAGTCTTCATTGCTCCTTTAAGCTTCGCTGTAGATGAATGTCCTTTGACAGGCCATAGAGTTTTTCTGATAATATGGTAAATGGTGCGAGGCATATACTCTAGGTCTTCAATAAAGAATTCAGATGGTTAGTCAGCGTCGTGAGGCAAAGACTTCATCATGCTCAACATTTGGCTCATGTTGGGTTCTGGCTTCTGAAAAATGCTCTCCAAAGCATTCTGGTGTTGTTGACAACCTGGTTCATAGTATTCACCAGGAGTGGGCAGGGTTGTGAGCTCAATGATATCAAGAGCTTTGGCTTCATGATGGATATTGCCTGTCATCCACTCAAGGACCCAAGTCTTTGGATCCCTGTTGTAGCCTCGAATGTGAAGAGTTGCATAAAACTGTAATAGAAGCTCTTCATTCCAGTGTTCCTTGTCTGTGACAAATTGCAGGAGTCCAACGTCTCTGAAGCAATCCAACGCTTCTTCTAGACAGGGCAGGCCAACTATAGCTTCAGTGTCGAGACGCATATGTGGAAATATGTGCCCTTGATTGTATAAGACGCATGAATAGTAGCTGCGCTGCTGATAGCTCCAGAACCGATCCGATGAAATGCGAAGTTTGGAGTAAGGGTTCTTGGCGCTATTGAAGAAGGTGTTATGTGCCACGAAGCCATTCACATTGAAGACCCCGGGTGAGGTTGCAGTGCCTGGGAATCTTGGAAGTCTTGGCTTGGGCTTCTGGACTTGAGGCCTGTGCTCGACATGATAGTCAAATTGTGGACCTGCAGCAATGGAGGAACCAGAATGGGCCATCAGACCATAACAAGCTGACCACGATCAAATGCCAGCTCAACAGTATGAGGTCTTGGAGGGGGTACATGAGCATTGGCATTATCGTTGACATGGGCTGCAAGTGGCACAATAGCTTCAGGAGGAATGATTATGTCTGGTGCAGCATTGGCTTCAGGGGCCACATTGGCTTCAGGTATGATGACATCAGTGTCGTCAGCAGTGTTGTTGGTGGTGGTGACGTTAGCTTCAGGCGCCACATTAGCTTCAGCCATGACAATGTCATTGGCTTCAGTGTTGATGTTGGTGGCCATCTCAGTATTGGTAACCTCCACTTCAGGAGTTGGAGGGTCGGACACATTCTCCTTGAGAACAACTTCAGGAATGATTGGTGGTGTAGCAATTCTTTCTTCATCACGTGGTGCTTCTTCTTCATCGGCTGATGCAGCCGGAATATCTTCAGCCGTTTTGGCTTCAGACTTAGAGGCGTTCACAGTTGGAGTGGCTTCTGCAAACACTTGACGTGCAACATATTGGTGATGCACTTCTCCTTCTGGAACACTCGGAAGAGTGACTTGGGGCCTTGGTCCTTTGCGAAGCCTGCGTAATGCCAGCAACGCCTGTGGAGATGGAGTTGGCTGGGCCTCAAAGTCATTGTCATCTTGCACTGGTGAGGTGACTTGTGGTTGGGGAGAACTTGGGGTGTCTTGTTGTGGGTGATCAGCCCACGATGCATCCTGAGCAGTTGGCGTCAGAGGACGACCAATGTTGGTGAGCTCGCTGTGCGTGAGCACAGGCGATGATACCAAATTGTGCTCGATCTGAGGAAGGACTTCATCATCTTCAACATTGTCGTGAGGACCAATGTCTTTAGCTGCGGTGGGGTCAACAGCTGGATTGTCTTCAGCTTCAGGAGCCTCTGTGGAAGCAGGCTCATGAACTATCAACTAGCGCTCTCGATGTTCAGACGCAGGACAAGCAACAGAAATTGGCTCGACAAGAAGGGGCTCTGTGGGAGCAGCCCGGTCTCTCTTCTTTGTTTTCCTTTTCTTGGTTGGAGGAGCATCATCAGTGGTCGCTTTGGTCTTGCGCTTTCTGGCTTCGGCTTCAGCTACTCTAGTTTTCTTGAATTCTGAAGCCATTGTGGGGACCTTAGGCTTCGAGCCTGTCATACTGGCTGGGAAGACAATGCGAGGTTCTTCCTTCCTTGATGCTTCTAGTTCTGCCACATCTGGCTTCTTCTTCTTCTTGGCAGCCATTCTGGGGTCGATGCCTGGTCGCCCCAAGGCCTTGTGCTTTTCAGCTTCATTGTAGCCTTGAACACATTTGGCAGCAAGATTCTTCATGCGCTCACGAGAACCTTTTTCTTCTTCTCATTTCTTGTGGAATGCCTCCTTGAGCTCATGCATCATGACCTTGAAGTTTTGAATGTCTTCAACATTGAGCTTGGCCATGTGCTTCTTGAACTGAGCCTTTTCATAATCGATCTTATGCTTCAGCTCAACAATTTTCTGAGCTAGAGCCAGCTCAGGAGCAATGGCTCCGTGGAAGGCAATGCTGAGGCCAATAGGAAGGTGAAGATCATCAAAGCTGACATCTGGGCTGTCAAACCACTCATCAATAAACTTGTTTGAGATTTCCACATCAAAGAGAGGAAGATCATTGAAGATTTCCGCCTCTTTCTTGCTCTTGATCAACTGCTCAAGAGCGTCATCACCAAGATCGTCGACGCTGGACAGATCAATGGCGTCATACTCGTTTCTCATAACAGCAGCAGGGGTCAGTGCTTGACTAGTGGGTTGCATGGGCTTTTTCAACTTGGCAGACTTGGAGATGCGTGAGAGATCTTCAGACTGCACACTGGCTTGAGGAGGTGCAGTGGCCAGAGGCTTCGCCCGTGATACCTTTGGTGCAGATGAGGGCTTTGAAGCCTTTGGTACTGAAGAGGGCTTTGAAGCCTTGGGTTTCATTTGCTTCACATGCTTCAGTGGTGCAGGCGCTTCGTCAGAATCAGCGTCGTCTGTAGGTTGATCCACGTCTGCTCCTTGAACCCTTATGTGAGTGATAAGACCTTCTAAGTTGTAGAAGGGCCCAACAAGATTGGGTTCAGCTTCTCGTGTGCCATCGGCACGTGGCGTAGAGGGGCCTGGGTTAAAGTCTAATCCCAAGGACTTCTTGTTTTCCTTGGCTGAGTTCTTTGCAAACTGAAAGTTGCGCTTCCACGAATCGTGCAGGGGTAGAAGCCTTGAGCAATAGCTTCGGACTTCGACTTGGGCTGAAGACCTTTGTATATTATATCTCCCTAGGGGCCCTTGATTGCACTCTTCTCAGCATATTCGTCGGTGACGAATCTGTACTTGAACCATTCCTCTGCCCAATGTCTTCGAATCCATTGGATTCAGTTCTTGCGTTCTCCATAGGTCTCTTCTGGATCTGACTTGTATAGTTCATAGAGATCTGGTGGCAGGTCCTTAGCAGTGTTTCCATGGCACTGTCTGCCGCCCTTCCTGACTGATTTTTCTGTTGCCATGAAGTTTAGACTGAAAGGCTTTAACTCTATCAAAGTCTTCCGTCTACTAGTCAGACAAGAACTGGCTTCAGGAGAATTTATATGATGATGTAAGAACTCTGCAAATGAATGCAGACTATGAGAACCAGGGGATTCTCCCACGGACATGTACCTGTGACAGCATTAAAGGTGCGAGGGAAGGGGAAGATGTCATATGCATTCTCAGAAGATTTTGAAGATAAATCAGTTTAGAAGACATTGACCTCATAGTTCGAAGACATTCACTCATATGTAGAGAGTTGGTTCCAGATTTGTACGAATCCACGAATAAGCACAAGTGAGGAATCTAACTACTTTGTGAAGCATAAGTGAACATACTAGGCATGCTATGAGATGCAGAATGAGATAGATCCAACTTGTGGGAACAGAAACCACTTGTGGTTGAAAAGGATGAATCTATCGGATCAAAACGATTGAGTGATGAGACCTTCTAAGTTGTAGAAGGGCCCAACAAGATTGGGTTCAGCTTCTCGTGTGCCATCGGCACGTGGCGCAGAGGGGCCTGGGTTAAAGTCTAATCCCAAGGACTTCTTGTTTTCCTTGGCTGAGTTCTTTGCAAACTGAAAGTTGCGCTTCCACGAATCGTGCAGGGGTAGAAGCCTTGAGCAATAGCTTCGGACTTCGACTTGGGCTGAAGACCTTTGTATATTATATCTCCCTAGGGGCCCTTGATTGCACTCTTCTCAGCATATTCGTTGGTGACGAATCTGTACTTGAACCATTCCTCTGCCCAATGTCTTCGAATCCATTGGATTCAGTTCTTGCGTTCTCCATAGGTCTCTTCTGGATCTGACTTGTATAGTTCATAGAGATCTGGTGGCAGGTCCTTAGCAGTGTTTCCATGGCACTGTCTGCCGCCCTTCCTGACTGATTTTTCTGTTGCCATGAAGTTTAGACTGAAAGGCTTCAACTCTATCAAAGTCTTCCGTCTACTGGTCAGACAAGAACTGGCTTCAGGAGAATTTATATGATGATGTAAGAACTCTGCAAATGAATGCAGACTATGAGAACCAGGGGATTCTCCCACGGACATGTACCTGTGACAGCATTAAAGGTGCGAGGGAAGGGGAAGATGTCATATGCATTCTCAGAAGATTTTGAAGATAAATCAGTTTAGAAGACATTGACCTCATAGTTCGAAGACATTCACTCATATGTAGAGAGTTGGTTCCAGATTTGTACGAATCCACGAATAAGCACAAGTGAGGAATCTAACTGCTTTGTGAAGCATAAGTGAACATACTAGGCATGCTATGAGATGCAGAATGAGATAGATCCAACTTGTGGGAACAGAAACCACTTGTGGTTGAAAAGGATGAATCTATCGGATCAAAACGACTGTAAAAGGAGGTTTTATTTACCACATGAGGAACTGCTAGACGGAGTGGGAGAGGAGGCCGAGAAGTTCGATCTTCCGTGCCCTAACTTGACGACGGAGGACACCTACAGCGACGGTGGAGAAGACGATGTCCGCGGCTGGCGTGAGGACGGCGTCGGTGAGGTCGCGGCAGCTAAGCGCTTCGTCACCGGCATCGTCGAGGGCTAGCGGTGGCGCTAGGGTTTTGTGCGAGAGTGGAAGAAGAGATAATGACTGGGGTGAGGCGTGTATTTATAGAGACAGGGACGACACAACGTTATTACGCAGGTGCCCCTGGCGGTTCACATCTGAAGGACACATGGCGATCATGCAACATATTGGAGGTTGTTCCATGTTCCCACACACGCCTGGATTGTCGGGTGGTCGTTCCCGCTTCTCCGGGTTTCAGGCAAAAGGATTGAGCATTTAAAAATGGATTTAATGTTTGTCTCTGTATCTCCTGCTGACAAGGACACAGCGAAGACATTCGACAGTTTCAATGGAATGCATATGATTTGGATAGATAGACTTGAGACAGGAGCATAGAAAGGTTAGGGTCCGATCACATTCACTTAGTTCAAAAGATTCAACGTGAAGACATAGCTATAAGTGAATGCTGTAGAGGACATAAACCAAATCAGTACATTGAAGATAAACATGAGGCCATGTTAACATTAAAGACAAACAAAATGCGAAGACTTTGCAAATGTAACGTCATGAGAAAAACACTTCTAAGGGAAGAATTTGGTGGTGGCGTTACCCACTGTATAGGAAGTATTAGACCCAGACACGGCGCACAATTATCGTGGCGCTCCGAAGTCAAATTCCACGTTAATGTATTCACACTCAGAATGTAAGTCTTCATTGTTTGAAGATATACTTTACTTCGTGTGTTGCACATCTAAGTCATCAACATGCATAAGTGTTAGGATGTGTGCCTGATCACAGGACATTTGAGGATTCCAAGATATTTAACTCACACTGTTGATAACCCACAAGTATAGGGGATCGCAACAGTTTTCGATAAGTAAGAGTGTCGAACCCAACAAGGAGCTAAAGGTAGAACAAATATTCCCTCAAGTTCTATCGACCACCAATACAACTCTACGCATGCTTGACGTTCGCTTTACCTAGAACAAGTATGAAACTAGAAGTACTTTGTAGGTGTTGTTGGATAGGTTTGCAAGATAATAAAGAGTACGTAAATAAAAAGTAGGGGCTGTTTAGATAAAGAAACAATAAAGTAAATATAGCGAGTGTGGAAAAGTGGTGGTAGGAGTTGCGAAATTGCCCCTAAGCAATTGACTACTTTACTAGACCAATAGCAAGTATTATGTGGGAGAGGCCACTGCTAGCATGTCATCCCTGACTTGGAATTCTATGCACTTATGATTGGAACTATTAGCAAGCATCCACAACTACTAATGTTCATTAGGTAAATCCCAACCATAGCATTAAGATATATTGGTCCCCCTTCAATCCCGTATGCATTAATTTCTATGCTAGGTTGAAGCTTCTGTCACTCTTGCCCTCCAATACATAGTCCTATCAACATACAACTAACCCTAGGGTGTGATCCACGCGCGCAATCATATGATGGGCACCGAAGGACAGCAACATAACCACAAGCAAATTAAATCAATCATAGCAATTCATCAACCACCGATAGGACAACAAAAATCTACTCAGACATCATAGGATGGCAACACATCATTGGATAATAATATGAAGCATAAAGCACCATGTTCAAGTAGAGGGTACAGCGGGTTGTGGGACAGTGGACCACTGTAGATAGAGGGGGGAAGGTGATGGAGATGTTGGTGAAGATGGCGGAGGTGTTGGTATAGATCGCGGTGATGATGATGGCCCCCGGCGGCGTTCCGGCGCCACCGAAAGCGAGGGGGAGAGAGCCCCCCTCCTCCTTCTTCTTCCTTGAGCTTCTCCCTAGATGGGAGAAGGGTTTCCCCTCTGGTGCATGGCCTTCATGGCACGGGAGGGGCGAGAGCCCCTCCGAGATTGGATCTGTCTCTCTGTCTCTCTCTGTTTCCGCGTTCTGTTCTGGCTCTGTTTCACCGTTTCGTATATATATGGAGATCCATAACTCCGATTGGCCTGAAACCTTCACCGTGATTTTTTTTCTTCCGAATATTAGCTTTATTGCGGCAAAAGACGAGCGTCAACCGCCTTACGGTGGGCTCACGAGGGTAGGGGCGCGCCCTAAGGGGGGGGGGGCGCCCCCTGCCTCGTGACCACCTCGGGCACTGGTTCGCGTTGATTTTCTTTCCGAATTTTCCATATTTCCAAAAATAAGCTCCGTCCGTTTTTATCCCGTTTGGACTCCGTTTGATATGGATATTCTGCGAAACCAAAAACATGCAACAGACAGGAACTGACACTGGGCACTGGATCAATATGTTAGTCCCAAAAATAATATAAAAATTTGCCAAAAAGTATATGAAAGTTGAATAATATTGGCATGGAACAATCAAAAATTATAGATACAATGGAGACGTCTCAGCATCCCCAAGCTTAATTCCTGCTCGTCCTCGAGTAGGTAAATGATAAAAAAGATAATTTTTGATGTGGAATGCTACCTAGCATAATCTTGATCACATATCTAATCATGGCATGAATATTAAGACATGAGTGATTCAAAGCAATAGTCTATCATTTGACATAAAACAATAATACTTCAAGCCTACTAATAAAGAAATCATGTCTTTTCAAAATAACATGGCCAAAGAAAGTTATCCCTACAAAATCATATAGTCTGGCTATGCTCCATCTTCACCACACAAAATACTCACATCATGCACAACCCCGATGACAAGCCAAGCAATTGTTTCATACTTTTGACGTTCTCAAACCTTTTCAACTTTCACGCAATACATGAGCGTGAGCCATGGACATAGCACTATAGGTGGAATAGAATATGATGGTGGAGAAGACAAAAAGGAGAAGATAGTCTCACATCAACTAGGCGTATCAACGGGCTATGGAGATGCCCATTAATAGATATCAATGTGAGGAGTAGGGATTGCCATGCAACGGATGCACTAAGAACTATAAGTGTATGAAAGCTCAAACTAGAAACTAAGTGGGTGTGCATCCAACTTGCTTGCTCATGAAGACCTCGGGCGTTTGTGGAAGCCCATCATCGGAATATACAAGCCAAGTTCTATAATGAAAATTCCCACGAGTATATGAAAGTGAAAGCATAGGATACTCACTCTATAAAGAACATGGTGCTACTCTGAAGCACAAGTGTGGTAAAAGGATAGTAACATTGCCCCTTCTCTCTTTTTCTCTCATTTTTTGTTTATTTTCTCTTTTTTGGTGGGATTCTTTGGCCTCTTTTTTATTTGGGCTTCTTTGGCCTCTTTTATTTTTTTGTAAAGTCCGGAGTCTCATCCCGAATCTATGGGGGAATCATAGTCTCCATCATCCTTTCCTCACTGGGGCAATGCTCTAATAATGATGATCATCACATTTTTATTTGCTTACAACTCAATATTACAACTCGATATCTAGAACAAAGATATGACTCTATATGAATGCCTCCGGCGGTGTAGCGGGCTGTGCAATGATCTAGTGTAGCAATGACATCAAAAAATGGACAAACCATGAAAACATCATGCTAGCTATCATACGATCATGCAAAGCAATATGACAATGATGCTCAAGTCATGTATATGATGATGGAAGTTGCATGGCAATATATCTCGGAATGGCTATGGAAATGCCATGATAGGTAGGTATGGTGGCTGTTTTGAGGAAGGAATATGGTGGGTTTATGGTACCGGCAAAAGTTGCGCGGTACTAGAGAGGCTAGCAATGGTGGAAGGGTGAGAGTGCGTATAATCCATGGACTCAACATTAGTCACAAAGAACTCACATACTTATTGCAAAAATCTATTAGTCATTGAAACAAAGTACTACGCGCATGCTCCTAGGGGGATAGATTGGTAGGAAAAGACCATCACTCGTCCCCGACCGCCACTCATAAGGAAGACAATCAATAAATAAATCATGCTCCGACTTCGTTACATAATGGTTCACCATATGTGCATGCTACGGGAATCACAAACCTCAACACAAGTATTTCTCAATTTCACAATTACTCGACTAGCATGACTCTAATATCACCATCTTTATATTGCAAAACTATTGCAAGGAATCAAACATATCATATTCAGCGATCTACAAGTTTATGTAGGATTTTATGACTAACCATGTGAATGACCAGTTCCCGTCATCTCTCTAAATAGATATAAGTGAAGCATGAGAGTTTAATTCTTTCTAAAAAAGATATGCCCACGCTCTAACAAATATAAGTGAAGCAAAAGAGTATCCTACAAATGGCGATTGTCTAAGTGAAGAGAAACAGGCAATCCAAACTTCAAATGATATAAGTGAAGCACATGAAGCATTCTATAAAGCCATACTCAAAAGATATAAGTGAAGTGCAATGAGCATTCTATAAATCAACCAAGGACTATCTCATACCAGCATGGTGTATAAAAAGAAAAAGAAAAACCTAAATGCAAAAGACGCTCCAAGACTTGCACATATCGCATGAACGAAACGAATCCGAAAACATACCGATATTTGTTGAAGAAAGAGGGGATGCCTCCCCAGCATCCCCAAGCTTAGACACTTGAGTCTCCTTGAATATTTACTTGGGGTGCCTTGGGCATCCCCAAGCTTGAGCTCTTTCCTCTCTTCCTTCTTCTCACATCGAGACCTTCTCAATCATCGAACACTTCATCCACACAAAACTTCAACAGAAAACTCGGTAAGATCCGTTAGTATAATAAAGCAAATCACTACTCTAAGTACTGTTGTAAACCAATTCATATTTTGTTTTTGCATTGTGTCTACTGTAAGATAACTTTTTCATGGCTTAATCCACTAATATAAATTGATAGTTTCATCAAAATAAGCAAACTATGCATCAAAAACAGAATCTGTCTAAAACAGAACAGTCTGTAATAATTTCAACATTCACCATACTTATGATACTTGAAAAATTCACCAAAATTAGGAAAAATAAACAATTTTTATAGGAAGACAGTGCAAAAAGAATCAGAACCATTTGACGTTCCAGCTAAAAATGTAAAATCGCGCACTACAGCCAAAGTTTCTGTCCTACACCGTACAAACCATCAAGCAAATGTAAACATCCTAAAGGCAAACCTTGGCACATTATTTTGTAATACAATGAAATTGTACAAGGGGATAATTATTTTTGTTGAAAAGTTTCTGTAATCAAGATTCACAAAGTTGCCGTGAGCATGAACAAAGTTCAAGGAGCTCTCCCACTTCAATAGTGCTTGTCTTTCTCACTTTCACTTTCCTTTTTGAAAAGTTTTGGGTTCCCCTCTTTATTTTTGTTGTTTTTAAACTATATGAAAGCAATCAACAGAAATAAATGACTCTCTAAAACTTTCGGGTTGTCTCCCTGGCAGCGCTTTCTTTAAAGCCATTAAGCTAGGCATATAGTGCTCATGTAGTGAATCCACCCGGATCCCAAGGTATATCAAAGCCAATTTTAATTAACAATGATTTGTAATTTAGTAGTGAGCACAAAGCAACATATATCAAGCAATGACGAAGTCTAACTCTCTTCCTATGCATCGGCATGTCATAAAAGAACAATTCATGCACACCTAGTAAAGGCCAATGCATAGTATAAACAGTTTCTTGCAATTTTATCATGTTGGAAACATAGAGAGGTGGAGATATAGTTCCTCTCTCATAATAATTGCAAGTAGGAGCAGCAAGCACATGCATATTATATCTATCAAAACGCAACCCATCAATGTAATCCTTAATAAGTGCAAACTTCTCTGATATAGTATAATCGGGAGAATTCAAAAAGATAATAGGACTATCATGCATGGGTGCAATAGCAACAATTTCATGTTTAACATAAGGAACTATAGCAAGTTCATCTCCATAAGCATAATTCATATTGGCATCTTGGCCACAAGCATAGCAAGCATCTTCAAAAAGGGATATTTCAAGAGAATCAATGGAATCATAACAGTCATCATAGCAATCATCCTTCGGTAAGCACGAAGGGGAATTAAACAATGTATGAGTTGAAGAGTTACTCTCATTAGAAGGTGGGCACAGGTGATCAATCCGCTCTTCCTCCTTTTGTTCTTCGCTCTCCTCCTCATCTTTTTCATCCAATGAGCTCACAGTTTCATCAATTTCTTCTTCCATAGACTCCTGCAAAATATTAGTATCTTCTTGGACAGCGGAGTATTCCTCAATATATTGTTTAACATAGGTATTAGAAGCATAATTATCATAGCAATATTCAAGTATGGAAAATTTTCAGATTTGTGAAAAGTAGCATCATACTTTTCAATCAAAGAAGCAATTTCATAAGCACCCTTAAAAGCAACAAATTCTTCAATTTGTTGAACATCATAGTAATTGTAAACACCCTTAGCATACGAAGATACGATTCCATTATCACTAAACTCACATTGATAGGGAAGGTGTTTCTTAGGGTTTTCAGAACAACAAGTAAAATAATATATTTCACATAAATTCCAAGCATAGCAGTGCAAACGATGAATTTGACCCAATAGATTTTTCCCTTTTTCAGATATTCGGTGTCGCACATAACAAGCATGCTAATCTAAAGATTTTCCCTCAACTAAGCTAGTTGGGGTTTCAACACGAGCACATAGGGATCGAAGATGATCCAAGTAATAAGCTTCAGCAGTGTGATAGATTTTGAGTGGTTCTTCAACCATTGGTTTAGTAGGTACAACTAATTTTTTTGGTATTTTGCGTTTACTACCCATAACTAAAGATAGAAAACAACTAAGAACAACAAATAAAAATTACTTAGTGATAGAGCAAACAAGCACACACGAGAATATTCACCCCACGCTATTGCTCCCCGGCAACGGCGCCAGAAAAAGGTCTTGATAACCCACAAGTATAGGGGATCGCAACAGTTTTCGATAAGTAAGAGTGTCGAACCCAACGAGGAGCTAAAGGTAGAACAAATATTCCCTCAAGTTCTATCAACCACCGATACAACTCTACGCACACTTGACGTTCGCTTTACCTAGAACACGTATGAAACTAGAAGTACTTTGTAGGTGTTGTTGGATAGGTTTGCAAGATAATAAAGAGTACGTAAATAAAAAGTAGGGGCTGTTTAGATAAAGAAACAATAAAGTAAATATAGCAAGTGTGGAAAAGTGGTGGTAGGAGTTGCGAAATTGCCCCTAAGCAATTGACTACTTTACTAGACCGGTAGCAAGTATTATGTGGGAGAGGCCACTGCTAGCATGTCATCCCTGACTTGGAATTCTATGCACGTATGATTGGAACTATTAGCAAGCATCCGCAATTACTAATGTTCATTAAGGTAAAACCCAACCATAGCATTAAGATATATTGGTCCCCCTTCAATCCCGTATGCGTCAATTTCTATGCTAGGTTGAAGCTTCTGTCACTCTTGCCCTCCAATACATAGTCCTATCAATATACAACTAACCCAATGGTGTGATCCACGCGCGCAATCATATGATGGGCACCAAAGGATAGCAACATAACCACAAGCAAATTAAATCAATCATATCAATTCATCAACCACCGTTAGGACAATAAAATCTACTCAGACATCATAGGATGGCAACACATCATTGGATAATAATATGAAGCATAAAGCACCATGTTCAAGTAGATGGTACAGCAGGTTCCGGGATAGTGGACCGCCTTAGATAGAGGGGGGAAGGTGATGGAGATGTCGGTGAAGATGGCGGAGGTGTTGGTGTAGATCACGGTTATGATGATGGCCCCCGGCGGCGTTCCGACGCCACCGGAAGCGAGGGGGAGAGAGCCCCCCTTCCTTCTTCTTCTTCCTCGACCTTCTCCCTAGATGGGAGAAGGATTTTCCCTCTGGCCCATGGCCTCCATGGCACGGGAGGGGCGAGAGCCCCTCCGAGATTGGATCTGTCTCTCTCTGTTTCTGCGTTCTGTTCTGGCTCTGTTTCACCGTTTCGTATATATATGGAGATCTGTAACTCCGATTGGCCTGAAACCTTCGCCGTGATTTTTTCCGAATATTAGCTTTCTTGCGGCAAAAGAAGAGCGTCAACTGCCTTACGGTGGGCTCACGAGGGTAGGGGGCGCGCCCTAAGGGGGGGCGCCCCCCTGCCTCATGACCACCTCGGGCACTGGTTCGCGTTGATTTTCCTTCCGAATTTTAAGCTCTGGCCGTTTTTATCCCGTTTGGACTCTGTTTGATATGGATATTCTGCGAAACCAAAAACATGCAACAGACATGAACTGGCACTAGGCACTGGATCAATATGTTAATCCCAAAAATAATATAAAAATTCGCCAAAAAGTATATGAAAGTTGAATAATATTCGCATGGAACAATCAAAAATTATAGATACGACCGAGATGTATCAACCATAACTTGCAAAACCTTTTCTCATCCAAGGGCTTTGTGAAGATATCTGCCAGTTGCTGTTCAGTGTTGACGTGTATGATATCAATATCTTCCTTCATGACATGATCTCTGAGAAAGTGATGACAAATTTCAATGTGCTTTGTCTTCGAGTGCTGAACTGGGTTGTTAGCAATATTGATGGCGCTGTTGTCGCAGTAGAGTGGAACTTGCTTCAGATGAATTTCATAGTCTTTGAGTGTTTGCATCATCCATAGAAGCTGAGCGCAGCAAGATCCAGCAGTAATGTATTCGGATTCAGCAGTGGAGAGAGATACACAGTTCTGCTTCTTTGAAGACCAACATACAAGTGATCGTCCCAGAAAGTGACATGTGCCTGATGTAGACTTGCGATCCACCTTGTCACCAGCATACTCAGCATCCAAGAATCCAACTAGATCAAACTCTGAGCCCTTTGGATACCATAATCCTAGTGTTGGGGTGTGAGCCAAATATCGAAGAATTCGCTTCACAGCTAAGTGATGCGATTCCTTTGGTCCCGCTTGGAATCGGGCACACATGCAAACACTAAGCATGATATCTGGCCTAGATGCACATAAATAAAGCAAAGAACCAATCATGGAGCGGTATACCTTTTGATCGAACTCTTTACCTTTGTCGTCGGGACCCAGATGGTGTTTAGCTGGCATTGGCGTCATGTAACCTTTGCAGTCTTGCATTCCAAACTTCTTCAGGCAATCTTTGAGGTATTTCTCTTGAGATATGAAGATGCTGTTGTGTTGCTGTCGTATTTGAAGACCAAGGAAGAACCTCAACTCTCCCATCATGTACATCTGATATTGCTCTTGCATCATGTATCCAAACTCATCACTGTATTTCTGATTAGTGCAGCCGAAGATAATGTCATCCACATATATTTGGCACACAAACAATTCACCATCATATGTCTTCGTGAAGAGTGTGGGATCTAGGGAACCAGGTTTGAAGCCTTTGCTCTTCAGGAAGTCTTTGAGTGTGTCATCCCAAGCACGAGGGGCTTGTTTGAGGCCATACAGTGCCTTGTTGAGCTTATACACCATGTTAGGATGTTTTGGATCTTCAAAGCCAGGCGGTTGTGCAACATACACTTCTTCTTCAATCTTGCCATTGAGAAAAGTGCTCTTCACATCCATTTGATACAGAAGAATGTTATGATGATTTGCATAGGCCAGCAGTATGTGTATAGCTTCAAGCCTAGCCACAGGAGCAAATGTTTCATCGAAGTCAATTCCTTCAACTTGAGTGTATCCTTGAGCAACAAGACGAGCTTTGTTTCTGACAACATGACCATGCTCATCTTGCTTGTTGCGATATATCCATTTAGTGCCTATGATATTATGCTTACAAGGATTAGGACACTTGACCAGTTCCCATACATTATTCAGCTCAAATTGTTGAAGCTCTTCTTGCATAGCTTGAATCCATTCAGGTTCCATGAAGGCTTCATCAACTTTCTTGGGTTCAGATATTGAGATGAATGCGAAGTGCCCACATAAATTTGCTAGTTGTGTTGCCCTTGAATGAGTGAGTGGACCAGGTGCATTCATGCTATCAATTATTCTCTAAATTTGTACTTCATTTGCAACCCGAGGATGAACAGGACGAAGATTTTGCTCTTGCTAATCATTTTCATCATTAGAAGAATTGTCTTCAGGCTGAGCATTGTCTTCAGGTTGATCAGGTGCAGAGATGATGAGTTCCTCTTCGGGCTGTGCTTCAAACGGTATGATTTCTCCAGTTCCCATAAGCTTGATGGATTCACTGGATGGAGCTTCATCTAGCACATTTGGCAGGTGCTCTCTTTGCGAGCCGTTAGTCTTATCGAACCGCACATCCACAGTTTCAACCACTTTATAGTGAAAGAGGTTGAAGACTCTGTAGGAGTGCGAATCCTTTCCGTATCCAAGCATAAAACCTTCATGTGCTTTCGGTGCAAATTTTGAACTGTGATGTGGATCCTTGATCCAGCACCTGGCACCAAATACTCTGAAGTAACTGACATTTGGCTTCTTACCAGTGAGAAGCTCATAGGATGTTTTGTTCAAAAGCTTGTGAAGATAAACACGGTTGATGATATGGCATGCAGTATCAATGGCTTTAGGCTAGAACTTTCTTGGAGTCTTGTATTCATCGAGCATCGTCCGGGCCATCTCAATGAGGGTTCTGTTCTTGCGTTCCACGATGCCATTCTGCTGCGGCGTGTACGGAGCTGAGAACTCATGAGTGATGCCCAAAGTATCAAGATAAGTGTCGAGGCCGGTGTTCTTTAATTCAGTGCCATTGTCACTTCCGATGTGCTTGATCTTGACGCCATAGTTGTTCATGGCTCGATTGGCGAAGCGTCTGAAGACATCCTACACTTCAGTCTTGTAGAGGATTATATGCACCCATGTATATCTTGAATAATCATCAACAATGATGAAGCCATAGATACAAGCAGTAGTAGTAAGAGTTGAGTAGTGAGTGGGACCGAAGAGGTCCATGTGTAGCAGTTCGAAGGGTTGAGTCCTTGTCATGATTGTCTTCGAGGGATGCTTGGCCCTTGTCATCTTTCCAGCTTCACAGGCACCGCATAAGTGATCCTTCTTGAACTTGACGCCCTCGATGCCTATGATATGCTTCTTCTTTGCAAGAGTGTGCAACTTCCTCATGCCAGCATGACCTAGCCTCCGATGCCAGAGCCAGCATTCTAAAGCTTTTGCAAGAAGACATACAGAAAGCTATGGTCCTACTAAGAAATCTACCATGTACAAATCATCTTTCCGGTACCCTTCAAAGACTAGAGACTTGTCGGATTCCATTAGAACAAGGCAACGATATTTTCCAAACATCACAATCATGTTTAAATCGCAAAGCATTGAGACAGACATTAAGTTGAAACCAAGGGATTCAACAAGCATCACTTTATCGATGTGCTGATCCCTTGAGATTGCAACTCTACCTAGACCCAATACCTTGCTTTTACCAGTATTAGCAAATGTGATGTGACTCTTGTCAGATGGACGTAAGGTTGAGTCCATGAGAAGACTTCGCTTGCCAGCCATGTGATTAGTACATCCACTATCAATAATCCATTCTGAAGCAGCTGGTGTCATACCCTACAGTGCAGTTAGGGGGATAGGCTTCACGAAGAGAATTGTGAAGCATAAACATTTGACGAGCAAGTGGATTATGAAAGCTTAGATCGAGGTTAGGACTGATAGGGCAAGTAGTAAGCGACTCAGAAACAAAATACATAATAAGACCATTTGGGCATTTGATCTTGCACCCTACAAGATGTTTAAGGTCCCCAGCAATAGCTTCAGACGCATTTGATTTTCGGCTGGAGACCCTTCCCCGCAGAAAAAAGTTAAGCTTTCTTAGCCACCCATATCTTCAAGGGTGGCTTCGAAGCAATGAGTCTAAGTGCAGCATCTGAGAACTTCGGCTTTGGAGCCCTAGCAAATAGTCTTGCAGGTGGACAATAGTACTCATAAGAATAAGCAGAGTAGTTCTTGGTCTTATGAACATGGCGGTTTGATGAAACACACTCATATTAATAGGCCTGAGTATGGTTTCCCTGCAAAACATTTGCGTTAGTGCGACTCAGGTGAGTCCTCTGTCTATATGAAGCCTTTGGACCATATGAAGCCTTTGGTCTGGGGTTTGTCTTCTTCACTTGTGGTGTCATGACGACATTCACAGGAAGATTCTCCAGACACTTTTTCGGCACCCAGACTTTCTTCATAGTTGGCCCATTCCTGCAGTTAGTAGCAATATAGCTAGCAAACACTTCTCCATTCTGATTCTTAAACAGTTTATAGTTTGCATCAAAGGATTCATCAATGACAATGGGATTAGTACAAGTGAAGCCAGATAGGGTGGATGGATCCACTGAAGGTTCCTTTGTAGCAACCCTTGTGGTTTTGGGGTGTTGCTCAGGTTTCCAGTAAGAGCCATCAGCATTCATTTTCCTATCGAACCCAACACCCTCTTTCCTAGGGTTTCGGTTCAGGATCTGCCTTTTGAGGATGTCACATAGTGTCTGATGCCCTTTGAGACTTTTGTACATCCCTGTTTCAAGCAATGTCTTCAACCTAGTATTTTCATCAGCAATAGCAGTGGTATCCTCAGCAGAGGGGTTAGTAACCACATCAATAGTTGAAGATATTGCAACAGTAGCAGTAGTAGAACATCCAGCAATAGAAGTAGCGTTGTCACGCTCAATGCATTTAAGACATGGTGGTTCAAATACTTCCTGAGCGGAACTGATCTGTTTGGCGCGAAGTGACTCGTTTTCCTTTTGAAGATCTTCATGAGCCGCTCTCAATTTCTCAAGATCTTGCTTCCTTTGAAGATAATCATAGGAAAGCTTTTCATGAGTTGTTGAGAGTGTTTCATGACGACTTTCATGTTCCTCATACTTAACATGAAGATTTTTAATGTCTTCAATTAAGGACTGAGATCGAGTCATTTCAGCGTCTAACAGGTCACCGCTTTTGCCTAACAGTTTTTGAATATGTTCCATAGCTTTCTGTTGTTCAGTTGCAATTTTAGCAAGTGTTTTGTAGCTGGGTTTGGAACCACAATCAGAGTCATCTTCACTGGATGTTTGGTAGTGAGTAGTGCATGAGTTTACCTTGGCATCGCGTGCCATGAAGCAGTAGGTGGGTGCGGAGTTTCCCTTATCATCAGCATCGGCGTCGGTGATGAAGTCATTATCTTCAGTGTTGAAGATGGACTTGGCAACGTAGGCTGTAGCCAGACTTGCAACGCCAGAATTGGACTCCTCCTCAGACTCCACCTCCGCCTCCTCAGAAGCAGATTCCTCCTCTGAATCCATTTCCTTGCCAACAAACGCATGAGCCTTGCCAGATGAGCTCTTCTTGTGTGATGAAGACTTTGAGGAAGACTTGGAAGAAGACTTTGAGTATTTCTTCTTCTTCTTGTCGTCGGAATCATATTCCTTGCTCTTCTTCTTGTTGTTGTTCTCATTGTCCCACTGCGGACACTCAGAGATGTAGTGACCAGGTTTCTTGCACTTCTGGCATGTTCTCTTCTTGTAGTCATGAGCAGAAGCTTCATCATTCCTTGAGCTGGATCGTGAGGACTTTCTGAAGCCTTTCTTCTTGGTGAATTTCTGGAACTTCTTCACAAGCATAGCAAGCTCCTTTCCAATGTCTTCAGGATCATCAGAACTGCAATCAGATTCTTCTTCAGATGAGGAAACAACTTTTGCCTTCAAAGCACGAGTTCTCCCATAGTTGGGACCATAGGTGTCTCTTTTCTCAGAAAGCTGAAACTCATGCGTGTTGAGCCTTTCAAGTATGTCGGGCGGATCGAGTGTCTTGAAGTTAGGGCATTCTTGAATCATCAGGGCTAGGGTGTCAAACGAGCTATCAAGTGATCTCAGGAGTGTCTTGACGACTTGATGCTTGGTGATCTCAGTAGCGCCAAGGGCTTGAAGCTCATTTGTGATGTCAGTGAGTCGATCAAATGTGAGCTGAACATTCTCATTGTGGTTTCTGTCGAAGCGGTCGAAGAGGTTGCGAAGGACACTGATTCTTTGATCTCTCTGGGTTGAGACGCCTTCGTTGACCTTGGAGAGCCAGTCCCAGACTAGCTTGGATGTTTCCAGAGCACTCACATGGCCATACTGTCCTTTGGTCAGATGACCACAAATGATGTTCTTGGCAGTGGAATCCAGTTGAACGAACTTCTTGACATCAACAGCGGTGACACCTTCAGCAGCCTTGGGGACGCCATTCTTGACGACATACTAGAGGACGACATCAATGGCTTCCAGATGCATGCGCATCTTATTCTTCCAGTAGGGATATTCAGTTCCATCGAAGACTGGCATGCAGCAGAGACTTTGATTATCCCTGTAGTCGACATAGCTAAAACTCCAGGTGGTTAAACCGAATCACACAGAACAAGGGAGTACCTTGCTCTGATACCAATTGAAAGTGCTAGTGATCGACTAGAGGGGGGGTGAATAGGCAATTTTTAGGAAAGTCTTCAAAACATGGAAGTTTCGAAGACAAACGATAGAAATAAACCTATTACCATGCAGCGGAAGGTAGACTACACTAAGCAAGCCACAGTCAAGTATTCAATGGAATGAAAGCACAAAGACTAATAGCAGCTAGGCAGTATAGATCAGGACGGAAGATAGTATGAAGACAATCAAGACAAACAGTCACACAATGAAGACAAATAGATAATGCAAACAGGCAATGACTTCACAAGGACCAATCTGCAAATAAAGAGATGGGAAGGATAGAACCAGTGGCTCGATGAAGACAATGATTTGTTGGACCAGTTCCATATGCTGTGACAACTGTATGTCTGGTTAGGGAGGCTGAGATTCAACTCAGAAGACCGTGTCTTCACCTTATTCCCCTTGAGCTAAGGACACCCAGTCCCCGCCCAATCACTCTGGTAAGTCTTCAAGGTAGACTTCCAAACCTTCACAGACTTCGTTCACTGGCGATCCACAATCACTCTTGGATGCTCAGAATGTGACGCCTGACCGGCTGGAGGATTCACAGTCCTCAAGTGTAATAAGTCTTCAGATCACACAGACAGGAAGACTTCAGTGATGCCTAACACTCTTTGGCTCTGGGTGTTTAGGGCTTTGTCCTCGCAAGGATTTCTCTCTCAAAGGCTTCGAGGTGGGTTGCTCTCAAACGACAAAAGCCGTATACTAACTCTGAGCAGCCAACCAATTTATGGTGTAGGGGGTGGGCTATTTATAGCCACTAGGCAAGCCGACCTGATTTGTCCGAAATGACCCAGGGTCACTAAGGAACTGACATGTGTTCCAACGGTCAGATTTCAAACACACACGACAACTTTACTTGATCTACAAGAAAGGCTGACTTATCCAGCTCTGGATAAGATTTGCTCTCATTGTCTCCGCTCGAAGACATAGGATTTTGGTTAAGCATCACTTCAGTCATTCTGACTGGTTCACTTGGACCCCACTTAACAGTACGGTGGTTCCTATGACTCAACAAAGAAGAAAAAGAACGACGAAACAACTAAGTCTTCGCGCTCCATAGTCTTCACGCGATGTCTTCTCTTGTCACAGTCTTCAATGTGAATGTCTTCACATACCACCTTTGTCTTCAATATCTTCATACATTTTTAGGGGTCATCTCCGGTAGGTGAACCGAATCAATGAGGGACTTCTACCTGTGTTATCCTGCAATTCTCACAAACACATTAGTCCCTCAACCAGGTTTGTCGTCAATACTCCAAAACCAACTAGGGGTGGCACTAGATGCACTTACACATCCCTATCCCTATAAATGCATGCCTCACCCCAGTCATTATCTCTTCTTCCACTCTCGCACAAACCCTAGCGCCACCGCTAGCCCTCGACGACACCGGCGATGAAGCGTTTAGGTGCCGCGACCTCACCGACGCCATCCTCACGCCAGCCGCGGACCTCGTCTTCTCTACCGTCGCCATAGGTGTCCTCCGTCGCCAAGTTAGGGCACGGAAGATCAAACTGCTCGGCCTCCTCTTCCACTCCGTCTAGCAGTTCCTCGTGTGGTAAATAAAACCTCTTTTTACAGTCTTTTTGATCCGATAGATTCATCCTTTTCAACCACAAGTGGTTTCTGTTCCTACAAGTTGGATCTATCTCATTCTGCATCTCACAACATTCCTAGTATGTTCACTTATGCTTCACAAAGTAGTTAGATTCCTCACTTGTACTTATTCGTGGATTCATACAAATCTGGAACCAACTCTCTACATATGAGTGAATGTCTTCGCACTATGAGGTCAATGTCTTCTAAACTGATTTATCTTCAAAATCTTCTGAGAATGCATATGACCTCTTCCCCTTCCCTCGCATCTCTAATGCTGTCACAGGTACATGTCCATGGGAGAATCCCTTGGTTCTCATAGTCTGCATTCATTTGAAGAGTTCTTACAACGTCACATAAATTCTCCTGAAGCCAGTTCCTGTCTGACCAGTAGACAGAAGACTTCGACAGTGTTGAAGCCTTTCAGTCTAAACATCATGACAACTCAAAAATCAGTCAGGAAGGGCGACAGACAACACCATGGAAACACTGCTAAGGACTTGCCACCGGATCTCTATGAGTTATACAAGTCAGATCCAGAAGAAACCTATGGAGAACGGAAGAACCGAATCCAATGGATTCGAAGACATTGGGTTGAGGAATGGTTCAAGTACAGATTCGTCACCAAGGAGTATGCTGAGAAGAATGCCTTAAAGGGCCCCTGGGGAGATATAATATACAAAGGTCTTCAGCCCAAGTCGAAGTTCGAAGCTATTGCTCAAGGCTTCTACCCCTGCATGATTCGTGGACCGCAGCCTGCTAATGCCGACCCATCCTCTCTGTTATGGTGTCGTGAAGATAATCTGTTCAAGCGCAACTATCAGGCTGCAAAGAACTCTGCCAAGGAAAACAAGAAGTCTTTGGGATTAGAATTCAACCCAGACCCCCTCTGCACCACGAGCTGACGGCACACGCGAAGCTGAACCCAATCTTATTGGGCCCTTCTACAACTTGGAAGGTCTCATTACTCACATTCAGGTTCAAGGGGCAGCCGTGGACCACTCTGCAGATGACACTAATTCTGACGAAGCACCTGCACCATCGAAGCCTGTGAAGCAAAAGAAACCAAAGGCTTCAAAGCCCTCTTCTGCACCAAAGGTATCACGGGCGAAGCCTCTGGCCACTGCACCTCTTGAAGTCAGTGTGCAGTCTGAAGATCTCTCACGCATCTCAAAGTCTGAGAAGATGAAAAATCCCATGCAACCCACTGGTCAAGCACTGACTCATGCTGCTGTTTTGAGAAACGAGAATGACGCCATTGATCTGTCCAGCGATGATGATCTTGGCGATGATGCTCTAGAACAATTGATAAAGAGCAAGCAAGAGGCGGAAATCTTCAATGATCTTCCTCTCTTTGATGTGGAGATCCTGTACAAGTTTATTGATGAGTGGTTTGACAGCCCAGATGTCAGTTTTGATGATCTTCAGCTTCCAATTGGCCTCAACGTCTCCTTCCACAGAGCCATTTCTACTGAGCTGGCTCTTGCTCAGAAAATTGTTCAGCTGAAGCATAAGATCGATTATGAAAAGGCTCAGTTCAAGAAGCACATGGCCAAGCTCAATGTTGAAGACATTCAAAACTTCAAGGTCATGATGCATGAGCTCAAGGAGGCATTCCACAAGAAAATAGAAGAAGCAAAAGGTTCTTGTGAGCGCATGAAGAATCTTGCTGCCAAATGTGTTCAAGGCTACAATGAAGCTGAAAAGCGCAAGGCTTTGGGGCGACCAGACATCGACCCCAGAATGGCTGCCAAGAAGAAGAAGCGAGCTGTGGCAGAACCAGAAGCATCAAGGCAGGAAGAACCTTGCATTGTCTTCGTAGCCAGTATGACAGGCTCGAAGCCTAAGGTCCCCACAGTGGCTTCAGAATTCAAGAAAAGTAGAGCAGCTGAAGCCGAAGCCAGAAAGCGCAAGACCAAAGCCACCACTGATGATGCTCCCCCAACCAAGAAAAGGAAAACAAAGAAGAGAGACCGGGCTGCTTCCACAGAGCCCCTTGTTGTCGAGCCAATTTCTGTTGCTCGTCCTTCCTCTGCACATCGAGAACGTCATTTGGTAGTTCATGAGCCTGCTTTCACAGAGGCTCCTAAAGTTGAAGAGAATCCAGCTGTTGACCCCACCACAGCTAAAGACATTGGTCCTCATGACAATGTTGAAGATGATGAAGTCCTTCCTCAGATCGAGCACAATTTGGTATCATCGCCTGTTCTCACAAACAGCAAACTCATCAGCATTGGTCGTCCATTGACGCCTATTGCTCAGGATGACTCATGGGCTAATCACCCTCAAGAATCCCCTCATGCTGAAGAAACACCAGTCACTCCCCCACCTCATGTCACCACTCCGGTGATTGACAGTGAAGACTTTGAGGCCCAACCAACTCCATCTCCACAGGTGTCGCCAGCATTTCGCAGGCTTCGCAAAGGACCGAGGCCACAGGTCACATTGTCAAGTGTTCCCGAAGGAGAAGAGCGCCAATCCATCTCACGCAAAGTCTTTCCTGAAGCCTCTCCTACTATGAACATTCCTGAATCTGAAGCCAAAGCGGCTGAATATATTCCAGCTGCATCAGCCGATGAAGAAGAAGAACCACGTGATGAAGAAAGAGTTGCTACACCCCCGTCCAACCCTGAAGTTGTTCTCAAGGAGAATGTGTCTGACCCTCCAGCTCCTGAAGTGGAGGTTACCGATACTGAGACGGCCACCAACATCAACACTGAAGCCAATGACGTTGTCATGGCTGAAGCTAATGTGGTGCCAGATGATGCTGCACCTGAAGCCAATGCAGCACCAGAAGCAAATCCGCTGCCTGAAGCCAATGCCTCTGCTCCTGTACCTCCTCCAAGGCCACACACCATCGAGCAAGCATATGATCGTGGACAGCTTGTTACCGTCCGCTGGCCAATCCTGCTTCATCCACCTGCTCCCAGACCTCAGTTTTCCTATCATGTGGAGCACATGCCTCAGGTCCAGAAGCCAAAGCCAAGGCTACCATGGTTTCCAGGTACTGCAACTTCACCAGGATCATTTAATCTGAATTGATTCAAGGCACACCACATTCTTCAACAGTGCCAAGAACCCCTACACAAGGCCAAGAATCTCTTCGGACCGATTCTAGAGTTATCAGCAGCGAAGCTATTATTCATGCATCTTGTACAATCAGGGACGCATCTTCCCTCACATGCATCTTGATTGTGAAGCCATTGCTGGACTGCCATGCCTTGAAGAAGCCCTTGACTGCTTTTGTGATGCGGGTCTGCTTAATTTTGTGACTGACAAGGAACACTAGAATGAAGAACTTCTGCTTCAATTCTATGCTACCCTCCACATTCAAGGATACAACAGGGATCCGAAGACTTCGATCCTTGAGTGGATGACATGAGATGTTCATCATGAATCTAAAGCTCAAGACAGCATTGAGCTCACAGCCCTGCCCACTCCTGGTGAATACTATGAACCAGGTTGTCAACAACACCAGAATGCTTTGGAGAGCATTTTCCAGAAGCTAGAACCCAACATGAGTCAAATGCTGAGCATGATGAAGCCTTTGCCACACGACGCTGAATACCCAACCGAATTCTTTGTTGAAGACCTAAAGTATCTGCCCCGCACCATTTATCATATCATCAGAAAGACTCTGTGGCCAGTCAAAGGACATTCATCTGCAGTGAAGCTTGAAGGAGCAATGAAGACTTTGGTTTTCTATATCTTCAATGGCATAAGTTTCAATGCTCAAGACTTCTTCATCAGGCAGTTGGCTGCATCTGGCTCCGATATTTTTGGTCTGAAGTTCTATGCTCCATGGGTCATGCGCCTTATCAAGCTTCACTCTACCTTCAACTATCAACCGTCTACGCGCAATCACCTTGTATTCTTGCCAGAGGTTGATCTGTCTGTTGAAGCTATTTACCCAGAGCCTGCTAAGGACCCAATCTATCTTCACAATGTTGATTGTCAAAGCTTCACCCAGCCCATTGAAGGAGTTCAGGCAGTCTCGCGTGTTTATCCCTTGGCTGGTAAAACACGTACCCCTCGCGCCCAAACTGACGCAACTAGAAGCACCATTTCCCAGAGGCCTCGGAAGCGATCTCGTGTTCTCAATGACCGAGAGCTTCTCGTCGTGCTACATCAGAAATAGGATAAGCATCATGACTGGCTTAAGCGTCAGATGCAAAGCCTCTTGGTGGACGTCAATCGCATTCGCAATCTTGCCACCAAGAATGCCTTTGTCACACATGAAACCCGTCGGAGGTCTTGGAAGAGTTTGACTTTGCTCACTACCGAAGAAGATCTTCAAGACGATGGCTTCACAGAAAGATTCAAGTTTGACTCCACTCCTCCAAGGAATGCTCACTTGCGTCGGACTCCCTCCCTTGAAGACTCTGACTATTCTTCCTCAGCTGCCATGGTGAATGCCAAAGTTATCGATGATCAAGATGATGCCACTTCACCACCTCCAACTTCAGCGTGTCTCGACACTGCACCAAGTTCTTCTGCACCACCGGACCTCAACGAAGACCATGCTGCTTCGCCTGCACCTCATGGGAACGAGTAGAAGCTCTATGTCTTCAAAGCTTTTTGGTCCTTACTGACAAATGGGGGAGAAGCATATGAGTTGATAGTCATCAAGCGGGTCCATATGGGTGGTTGCTTTACTTTTTGCTACATTTGCAAAGTGCTTACAACTCTCGCTTTTGAAACATTTGGTTCGTTTTTGAGTTGTACACTTAAACTTGATGGTCGTCTGCTACTTTTTCGACACTATGTGATGCGATGATAAATTCCGCATGTGCGATGATAAATTCCACACGAGGTCATTTGGCAGACGTCCATTTTCCCTTATGCATGTCATTATCTTTGATATATCCTTTCATGCATGATGAATTGTCTTCATAAGTAAAAGAAGAGCTCCGCAAGTATAACCTGCCATGTGCATTTGCATTGAAAAGCAAATACTTATATGCACATCTTCAGGGGGAGCCTTCCTGCTACTTACGAAGATAATACTTAAATCCTTTACAATTTCACATACTTTTATCCCTGTTGAAAACATCAACCAGTTTGTCATCAATCACCAAAAAGGGGGATATTGTAAGTGCATCTAGTGCCACCCCTAGTTGGTTTTGGAGTATTGATGACAAACCTGGTTGAGGGACTAATGTGTTTGTGAGAATTGCAGGATAACACAGGTAGAAGTCCCTCATTAATTCGGTTTTCCTACCGGAGATGACCCCTAAAAATGTATGAAGACATTGAAGTCAAAGGTGGTATGTGAAGACATTCACATTGAAGACTATGACAAGAGAAGACATCGCGCGAAGACTATGGAGCGTGAAGACTTAGTTGTTTCGTCGTTCTTTTTCTTATTTGTTGAGTTATACGAACCACCGTACTGTTAAGTGGGGTCCAAGTGAACCAGTCAGAATGACTAAAGTGATGCTTAACCAAAATCCTATGTCTTCGAGCGAAGACAATGAGAGCAAATCTTATCCAGAGCTGGATAAGTCAACTTTGCTTGTAGCTCAAGTAAAGTTGCCGTGTGTGTTTGAAATCTGACTGTTGGAACACGTGTCAGTTCCTTAGTGACCCAGGGTCATTTCAGACAAATCAGGTCGGGTTGCCTAGTGGCTATAAATAGCCCACCCCCTACACTATAATTGGCTGGCTGCTCAAAGTTAGTGCGCGGCTTTTGTCGTTTGAGAGCAACCCACCTCGAAGCCTTTGAGAGAGAAATCCTTGCGAGGACAAAGCCCTAAACACCCAGAGCCAAAGAGTGTTAGGCATCACTTAAGTCTTCTTGTCTGTGTGATCTGAAGACTTATTACACTTGAGGACTATGAATCCTCCAGCCGGTTAGGCGTCGCGTTCTGAGCATCCAAGAGTCATTGTGCATCGCCGGTGAACGAAGTCTGTGAAGGTTTGGAAGTCTACCTTGAAGACTTACCAGAGTGATTGGGCGAGGACTGGGTGTCCTTAGCTCAAGGGGAATAAGGTGAAGACGCGGTCTTCTGAGTTGAATCTCAGCCTCCCTAACCAGACGTACGGTTGTCACAGGAACTGGAACTGGTCCAACAAATCATTGTCTTCAACGAGCCACTGGTTCTATCCTTTCCATCTCTTTATTTACTGTTAGTCCTTGTGAAGTCATTGCCTGTTTGCATTATCTTCTGTCTTCACTGAGTGACTGCTTGATCTAATTGGCTTCATACTATCTTCCATCCTGATCTATACTGCATAGCTGTTATTAGTCTTTGTGCCTTCATTTCATTGAATACTTGACTATGGCTTGCTTAGTGTAGTCTACCTTCCGCTGCATGGTAATAGGTTTATTTCTATTGTTTGTCTTAGAAACTTCCATGTTTTGAAGACTTTCATAAAAAATCACCTATTCACCCCCCCTCTAGTCGATCACTAGCACTTTCAAACACCTGGCAATCATTTCGCCGGCAAGCACTACTACCGCGTGGGGAGCGTCTCTCCCACGGTATGGATCAACACTCAAGCACACCAACCGGAAGGTTCCCCAGAAAGGTCTCCCCTGCGGGGATAGAGTCTGGCGGGGTCGAGACCACGCCCGAGATCGAGTCCAAGCTACTTCGGCAGAGTCTCTGGGGCCGCCAAACTAGACCCCGACGAGCCTCGGATTGACAAGCAAGTTCCTTGCCGCCCGCCAAGCCTGACCCCGACAAGCCTCAGATCGACAAGCAAGTTCCTTGCCGCCCGCCAAGCCAGACCCTGGCAAGCCTTGGATCGGCAAGCAAGTTCCTTGCCGCCCGACAAGTATTGACCCGGCAAGCTTCGGACCGGCAAGCAAAGTTCCTTGCCAACGCTCTATATCAATGATAGGCACATCATTAGATAGATGAGGACTACCTGGCCACGTATTCATCCACCGCTCTAGAACTACCTCTATTGGAGTCTTCCGAAGCACGTGTCAAGATGACATGGCTAGATGCTCAAGGGGTGGTGACTAGGCAGGTGAGGGAGTCCTGGATTAGGGGGTCTCCGGGTGTCCGGGCTATGTAACGTGGACCGGACTGGTGGGCCATGAAGATACAAGATAGAAGGCTCCCCCGTGTCTAGATGGGACTCTCCTTGGCGTGGAAGGCAAGCTTGGCGTTAGGATACGAAGATTCCTCTATTTGTAAACCGACCATGTACAACCCTAGCCCCCTCCGGTGTCTATATAAAGTGGAGGGTTATAGTCCGTAGATGTAGTCATAATCATTCAGGCTAGACATCTAGGGTTTAGCTAGCCATTATGATCTCGAGGTAGACCAACTCTTGTAACCCCTATACTCATAAAAGCCAATTAAGTAGGAAGTAGGGTATTACCTCCATTAAGAGGGACCGAACCTAGGTAAACATCGTGTCCCCTGCCTCCTGTTACCTTCGATCCTTAGACACACAGTTCGGGACCCCCTACTCGAGATCTGCCGGTTTTGACACCGACATTGGTGCTTTCATTGAGAGTTCCTCTGTGTTGTTGACAAAGGATTCGATGTCTCGTTCGATCATCCACAATGATGCTGTTTCGGGGGAGATTCCCCCCGGCTAAATTTTCGTATTTGGCGGCTTCGCGCTGCATGCCAACTCGATTGGCCAGCTCGAGTAGATCGACAACTACGCCCCTGGTCATCAGATCAGTTTCGGGAACCTAAACTATGTCGCCGATATCCGAGGAGATTTGATCTTTGAAGGGTTCGCAGTCCCAATTACCGCTCTGGCCTTAGATCCAGAGTAGGCCGCCAGGTCCTAAGACGGGAGTCTAGAGCCTGCCGGACTCTCTGCACTTATGGAGCTTGCTATCGGAGAAGCGCCGGACACTCTACTAGACTCTAAGTCCGAACTCTCGAGGTCCATGCCAAGCGGGCGCCGCCAGGAGGCCCCAACTCCGGACAGCCCCATAGACTCTTGTTTCTCTGTCCAACCCTCACCTTTAAACGAGGCTCTGGACTTAATGCGATCACTCGCCATTACGGAAGGATTGCTCCCGAATTATGCCCAACCCAGACTTGGGGCTGAGGGCGGGGAATTTTACGTCCCACCCACCATCCACCTCATAGCCACTGTGGATGATCTAACTGACATGCTGGACTACGCCCCCGAAGACATCAGCGGCATGGACAACGAAGCCGGAGACGGACAAGGCCAAGACCCTCAGTTTACCGGACGTTATACGGCCACCTCCACATACGACATATACATGGTGGATACACCTAAAGAGGATGACGACGACGGCAAAAAAGATCTGGCTGAGGACCAGCCTGCTGAAGCACCTCCAAAGCGTCGACGTCAGCGGCGCCGCTCAAAATCATGTCGCCAAAAAGACAGCAATACTGGCACCGAAGACAATAACACTCCAGAGAATGCCGAAGACCCCGAAGCCCCTGTCGAGCCAACATCCGAATAGGATGATTGGGAGGATGGGCAAGTTAATCCTGACAATCCTACCGAGAACGAGGGCTCGAAGGACAGCAATTACCTACCGATCTCCAAAGAGGATGTGAGCCTCGGTGACGAAGATTTCATCTTGTCGGAGGAACCCCTCTAACAAGAGCGCTTTAAATGCCGGTTAATCGCCACTACAAGAAGCCTGAAAGAAGCAGCAGCAGCTTCGAGCTGATCAGGATCTACTCAATGACAGATGGACTAACATCCTGGTTGCCGAGGAGTACGGCCTCGAACATCGAACTAAGAGTTACCTGAGTGCAAGCTATGGCCTAAATTTGATGACAAGGCCCTTGAGCCCACACAGCCAAAGCATAGAACTGCTGACGAGCCCGACTGACCGCCACGTGGATGGGATAGACCAGCTACTCATGCCGAACACCAGCCCGCGCCACCCCGCCCTCGAGGCAAGGAGGTAACGGCCCTGGGCTATACCTACGACCTACGCAAGGACCTGGACAACAGAGCCGGTCTGATAAGATCAATCTATGGATCGAGGGGGCATGCTCCAACGCGCGAGGGCGGTCATCAGACCTGGCGGGACAGACACAACCTCGCACGGGCCGAAAACCGTATACGGCCTTGCTACCTCTTGAGCACTGCATTGGTTTTCCCTTGAAGAGGAAAGGGTGATGCAGTGAAGCAGCGTAAGTATTTCCATTAGTTTTTGAGAACCAAGGTATCAATCCAGTAGGAGACCACACGCGAGTCACCTCGTACCTACACAAAAAAATAAGAACCTCGCAACCAACACGATAAAGGGGTTGTCAATCCCTTCACGGCCACTTGCAAGAGTGAGATCTGATAGAGATAATAATAAGATAAATATTTTTGGTATTTTTATGATACAGATTGAAAGTAAAGATTGCAAAATAAAGTAGATTGGAAACTTTTATGATCGAGAATAGACCCGGGGGCCATAGGTTTCACTAGTGGTTTCTCTCAAGATAGCATAAGTATTACGGTGGGTGAACAAGTTACTGTCAAGCAATTGATAGAAAAGCGAATAATTATGAGAATATCCAGGTATGATCATGTATATAGGCATCACGTCTGTGACAAGTAGACCGACTCCTACCTGCATCTACTACTATTACTCCACACATCGACCGCTATCCAGCATGCATCTAGAGTATTAAGTTCATAAGATAGAGTAACGCCTTAAGCAAGATGACATGATGTAGAGGGATAGACTCATGCAATATGATGTAAACCCCATCTTTTTATCCTCGATGGCAATAATACAATACGTGTCGTTTCCCTTACTGTCACTGGGACCGAGCACCGCAAGATTGAACCCAAAGCTAAGAACTTCTCCCATTGCAAGAAAGATCAATCTAGTAGGCCAAACCAAACTGATAATTCAAAGAGACTTGCAAAGATAAACCAATCATACATAAAAGAATTCAGAGAAGATTCAACTATTGTTCATAGATAGACTTGATCATAAACCCACAATTCATCGGATCTTGACAAACACACCGCAAAAGAAGATTACATCAAATAGATCTCCAAGAGAATCAAGGAGAACTTTGTATTGAGATCCAAAGAGAGAGAAGAAGCCATCTAGCTACTAGCTATGGACCCGAAGGTCTGAAGTAAAGTACTCACACATCATCGGAGGGGCCATGGAGTTGATGTAGAGGCCCTCCGTGATCAATGCCCCCTCCGGCGGAGCTCCAGAAAAGGCCCCAAGATGGGATCTCTTGGGTACAAAAGGTTGCGGCGGTAGAAATAGGGTTTTGTGGTGCTCCTGGATGTTATCGGGGTATATGGATAGATATATAGGAGGAAGAAGTAGGTCGGTGGAGCAACTAGGGGCCCACGAGGGTGGAGGGCGCACCCAAGGGGGGTAGGCGCGCCCCCTGCCACGTGGCCTCCTCGGTTGTTTCTTGACGTCCACTCCAAGTCCCCTGGATCATGTTTGTTCCAAAAATAACGCTCCCGAAGGTTTCATTCCGTTTGGACTCCGTTTAATATCCCTTTTCTACGAAACGCTGAAATAGGCAAAAAAACAGCAATTTGGGCTAGGGCTCCGGTTAATAGGTTAGTCCCAAAAATAATATAAAAGTGTAAAATAAAGACCATTAACATCCAAAGCAGATAATATAATAGCATGGAACAATCAAAAATTATAGATACGTTGGAGACGTATCAAGCATCCCCAAGCTTAATTCCTGCTCGTCCTCGAGTAGGTAAATGATAAAAATAGAATTTTTGATGTGGAATGCTTCCTAACATATTTCTCAATGTAATTTTTCTTTATTGTGGCATGAATGTTCAGATCCGAAAGATTCAAGATAAAAGTTTAATATTGACATAGAAATAATAATACTTCAAGCATACTAACTAAGCAACTATGTCTTCTCAAAATAACATGGCCAAAGAAAGTTATCCCTACAAAATCATATAGTCTGGCTATGCTCTATCTTCATGACACAAAATATTAAATCATGCACAACCCCGATGACAAGCCAAGCAATTGTTTCATACTTTTGATGTTCTCAAACATTTTCAACCTTCACGCAATATATGAGCGTGAGCCATGGATATAACACTATAAGTGGAATAGAATGGTGGTTGTGGAGAAGACAAAAAGGAGAAGATAGTCTCACATCAACTAGGCGTATCAATGGGCTATGGAGATGCCCATCAATAGATATCAATGTGAGTGAGTAGGGATTGCCATGCAACGGATGCACTAGAGCTATAAGTGTATGAAAGCTCAACAAAAGAAACTAAGTGGGTGTGCATCCAACTTGCTTGCTCACGAAGACCTAGGGCAATTTGAGGAAGCCCATCATTGGAATATACAAGCCAAGTTCTATAATGTAAAATTCCCACTAGTTTATGAAAGTGACAACATAGGAGACTCTCTATCATGAAGATCATGGTGCTACTTTGAAGCACAAGTGTGGAAAAAGGATAGTAACATTGTCCCTTCTCTCTTTTTCTCTCATTTTTTATTTGGGCCTTCTTTTTTTCCTTTTGGCCTCTTTTCTCTTTTTTATTTTTATTTTTTGTCCGGAGTCTCATCCCGACTTGTGGGGGAATCATAGTCTCCATCGTCCTTTCCTCATTGGGACAATGCCTCTAATAATGATGATCATCACACTTCTTTTTACTTACAACTCAAGAATTACAACTCAATACTTAGAACAAAATATGACTCTATGTGAATGCCTCCGGCGGTGTACAGGGATATGCAATGAATCAAGAGTGACATGTATGGAAAAATTATGAACGGTGGCTTTGCCACAAATACGATGTCAACTACATGATCATGCATGGCAATATGACAATGATGAAGCGTGTCATAACAAACAGAACGGTGGAAAGTTGCATGGCAATATATCTCGGAATGGCTATGGAAATGCCATAATAGGTAGGCATGGTGGCTGTTTTGAGGAAGGTATATGGTGGGTTTATGGTACCGGCAAAAGTTGCGCGGTACTAGAGAGGCTAGCAAATGTGGAAGGGTGAGAGTGCGTATAATCCATGGACTCAATATTAGTCATAAAGAACTCACATACTTATTGCAAAAATCTATTGGTTATCGAAACAAAGTACTACGCGCATGCTCCTAGGGGGGTAGATTGGTAGGAAAAGACCATCGCTCGGCCCCGACCGCCACCCATAAGGAAGGCAATCAATAAATAACTCATGCTCCGACTTCATCTCATAACGGTTCACCATACGTGCATGCTACGGGAATCACACACTTCAACACAAGTATTTCTCAAATTCACAACTACTCAACTAGCATGACTCTAATATCACCACCTCCATATCTCACAACAATTATCAAGTATCAAACTTCTCATAGTATTCAATGCACTTATATGAAAGTTTTTATTATGCCTAAAAGAAAGTTGCCATGTTGTTTTAAAAGGACTCTCAAAATAATATAAGTGAATCATGAGAGATCAATTATTTCTATAAAATAAAACCACCACCGTGCTCTAAAAGATAAAAGTGAAGCACTAGAGCAAAAACTATATAGCTCAAAAGATATACGTGAAGCACATAGAGTATTCTAATAAATTCCGATTCATGTGTGTCTCTCTCAATAGGTGTGCACAGAAAGTATGATTGTGGCAAACTAAAAATCAAAGACTCAAATCATACAAGACGCTCCAAGCAAAACACATATCATGTGGTGAATAAAAATATAGCTCCAAGTAAAGTTACCGATGAACGAAGACAAAAAAGGGGATGCCTTCCGGGGCATCCCCAAGCTTAGGCTTTTTGGTGTCCATGGATTTTACCATGGGGTGCCTTGGTAATCCCCAAGCTTAGGCTCTTGCCACTCCTTCTTCCATAATCCATCAAATCTTTACCCAAAACTTGAAAACTTCACAACACAAAACTTAACAGAAAATCTCGTGAGCTCCGTTAGCGAAAGAAAACAAAACACCACTTCAAGGTACTATAATGAACTCATTATTTATTTATATTGGTGTTAAACATACTGTATTCCAACTTCTCTATGGTTTATAAACTATTTTACTAGCCATAGATTCATCAAAATAAGCAAACAGCACATGAAAAACAGAATTTGTCAAAAACAGAACAGTCTGTAGTAATCTGTAACTAACTCAAACTTCTGGAACCCCAAAAATTCTAAAATAAATTGATGGACATGAGTAATTTATCTATTAATCATCTTAAAAAATAATTAACTAAATATAAATCTCCAATAAAAATGGCATTAATTCTTGTGAGTGCTAAAGTTTCTGTTATTTTACAGCAAGATCAAAAAGACTTTCCCCAAGTCTTCCCAACGGTTATACTTAGCACAAACACTAGTTAAACACAAAAAACACAACCAAAACATAGGATATATAAATTTTTTATTACTAAACAGGAGCAAAAAAATCAAGGAATAAAAATAAAATTGGGTTGCCTCCCAACAAGCGCTATCGTTTAACGCCCCTAGCTAGGCATAAAAGCAAGGATAGATCTAGGTATTGCCATCTTTGGTAGGCAATCCATAGGTGGCTCTCATAATAGATTCATATGGTAATTTAATTTTATTTCTAGGTAAGTGTTCCATGCATTTCCTTAATGGAAATTGGAATCTAATATTCCCTTCCTTCATATCAATAATTGCACCAATCGTTCTAAGGAAAGGTCTACCAAGAATAATAGGACATGAAGAATTGCAATCTATATCAAGAACAATGAAATTTATGGGAACAAAATTCCTATTTGCAACAATAAGAACATCATTAATCTTTCCCATAGGTTTCTTAATAGTGGAATCCGCAAGGTGCAAGTTTAGAGAACAATCATCAAATTCACGGAAACCTAGCAAATGACACAATTTTTTTGGGATCGTGGAAACACTAGCACCCAAATCACACAAAGCATAGCATTCATGATCTTTAATTTTTATTCTGATAGTAGGTTCCCACTCATCATAAAGTTTTCTAGGAATAGAAACTTCCAACTCAAGTTTTTCTTCATAAGATTGCATCAAAGCATCAACGATATGTTTAGTAAAAGCTTTATTTTGACTATAAGCATGAGGAGAATTTAGCAAGGATTGCAACAAGGAAATAAAATCTATCAAAGAGAAATTATAATAATTAAATTCCTTGAAATCCAAGATAGTGGGTTCGTTGCTATCTAAAGTTTTAACCTCTTCAATCCCACTTTTATCAATTTTTGCATCAAGATCTAAAAACTCCGAATTTTTGGGACGCCTTCTAACTAAAGTTGACTCATCTCCAGTCCCATCATTATCAATATTAATATTGCAAAACAAATATTTAATAGGGGACACATCAATCACTTTTAGATCTTCATCCTTATTATCATGAAAACTAGAAGAACGCGCTTTCACAAAGCAATCTCTTTTTGCACGCATCCTAGCGGTTCTTTCTTTGCACTCATTAATGGAAATTCTCATGGATTTGAGAGACTCATTGATATAATGCTTAGGTGGGATAGATCTAAGTTTAAATGAATCAACATCAAGAGAAATTCTATCCACGTTCCTAGCCAACTCATCAATCTTAAGCAATTTTTCTTCAGTCAAAGCATTGAAACTCTTTTGCAAAGTAATAAATTTTTTAATACTAGATTCAAAATCAGAGGGCATATTATTATAATTTCCATAAGAATTTTTGTAGGAACTACCATAATTATTAGAGAAATTACTAGGAAACGACCTAGAATTAAAATTACCTCTATACGCGTTGTTACCAAAATTGTTCCTACCAACAAAATTCACATCCATAGATTCATTATTATTCTCAATAAAAGTAGACAAAGGCATATCATTAGGATCAGTAGGAGCACTCTCATTAGCAAACAATTTCATAAGTTCATCCATCTTTCCACTCAAAACATTAATCTCTTCAATTGCATGCACCTTTTTACTAGTAGATCTTTCTGTGTGCCATTGAGAATAATTAACCATAATATTATCTAGGAGTTTGGTAGCTTCTCCTAAAGTGATTTCCATAAAAGTGCCTCCCGCGGCCGAATCTAAAAGATTTCTAGAAGCAAAATTCAATCCGGCATAAATTTTTTGTATAATCATCCATAAATTCAAACCATGTGTAGGGCAATTACGTATCATTAATATCATCCTCTCCCAAGATTGTGCAACATGCTCATGATCAAGTTGCTTAAAATTCATAATATCATTTCTAAAAGAGATGATCTTAGCAGGAGGAAAATACTTAGAGATAAAAGCATCTTTGCACTTATTCCATGAATCAATACTATTTTTAGGCAAAGACGAAAACCAAGCTTTAGCACGATCTCTAAGAGAAAACGGAAATAGCTTAAGTTTAACAATATCATTATGCACATCTTTCTTATTTTGCATAGCACACAAATCAACAAAGTTGTTTAGATGGGTAGCGGCATCTTCACTAGGAAGGCCAGAAAACGGATCTTTCATGACAAGATTCAGCAAAGCAGTATTAATTTCACAAGATTCAACATCGGTAAGAGGAGCAATCGGAGTGCTAATAAAATCATTATTGTTGGTATTGGCAAAGTCACACAATTTAGTATTATCTTGAGCCATCGTGACAAGCAAGCAATCCAACACACAAGCAAACAAGCGAAGAAGCAAAAGAGGCAAACTGGAAAGAGAAGGGGAACAGAAAAAGAGGGCGAATAAAATGGCATGGGTGAAGTGGGGGAGAGGAAAACGAGAGGCAAATTGCAAATAATGTAATCCGAAGGATAAGAGTTGTGATGCGTACTTGGTATGTTTTGACTTGGCGTAGATATCCCCGGCAACGGTGCTAGAAATCCTTCTTGCTACCTCTTGAGCACTGCGTTGGTTTTCCCTCGAAGAGGAAAGGGTGATGCAGTAAAGCAGCGTAAGTATTTCCCTCAGTTTTTGAGAACCAAGGTATCAATCCAGTAGGAGACCACACGCGAGTCACCTCGTACCTACACAAAAAAATAAGAACCTCGCAGCCAACATGATAAAGGGGTTGTCAATCCCTTCACGACCACTTGCAAGAGTGAGATCTGATAGAGATAATAATAATAAGATAAATATTTTTGGTATTTATGATATAGATTGAAAGTAAAGATTACAAAATAAAGTAGATTGGAAACTTGTATGATAGAGAATAGACTCGGGGGCCATAGGTTTCACTAGTGGCTTCTCTCAAGATAGCATAAGTATTACGGTGGGTGAACAAATTACCGTCGAGCAATTGATAGAAAAGCAAATAATTATGAGAATATCTAGGTATGATCATGTATATAGGAATCACGTCCGTGACAAGTAGACCGACTCCTGCCTGCATCTACTACTATTACTCCACACATCGACCGCTATCCAGCATGCATCTAGAGTATTAAGTTCAGAAGAACAGAGTAATGCCTTAAGCAAGATGACATGATGTAGAGGGATAAACTCATGCAATATGATATAAACCCCATCTTTTTATCCACGATGGCAACAATACAATATGTGTCGTTTCCATTTCTGTCACTGGGACCGAGCACCGCAAGATTGAAACCAAAGCTAAGCACTTCTCCCATTCCAAGAAAGATCAAGCCAGTAGGCCAAACCAAACTGATAATTCGAAGAGGCTTGCAAAGATAAACCAATCATACATAAAAGAATTCAGAGAAGATTAAAATATTGTTCATAGATAGACTTGATCATAAACCCACAATTCATCGGATCTCGACAAACACACCGCAAAAGAAGATTACATCGAATAGATCTCCAAGAGAATCGAGGAGAACTTTGTATTGAGATCCAAAGAGAGAGAAGAAGCCATCTAGCTACTATCTATGGACCCGAAGGTCTGAAGTAAACTACTCACACATCATCGGAGGGACCATGGAGTTGATGTAGAGGCCCTCCGTGATCAATGCCCCCTCCGGCGGAGCTCCGGAAAAGGCCCCAAGATGGGATCTCTTGGGTACAGAAGGTTGCGGCGGTGGAAATAGGGTTTCATGGTGCTCCTGGATGTTCTCGGGGTATATGGATATATATAGGAGGAAGAAGTAGGTCGGTGGAGCAATGAGGGGCCCACGAGGGTGGAGGGCGCGCCCCCTGCCTCATGGCCTCCTCGATTGTTTCTTGACGTCCACTCCAAGTCCCCTGGATCACGTTTGTTCCAAAAATAACGCTCCCGAAGGTTTCATTCCATTTGGACTCAGTTTGATATTCCTTTTCTGCGAAACACCGAAATAGGCAAAAAATCAGCAATTTGGGCTGGGCCTCCGGTTAATAGGTTAGTCCCAAAAATAATATAAAAGTGTAAAATAAAGCCCATTAACATCCAAAACAGATAATATAATAGCATGGAACAATCAAAAATTATAGATACGTTGGAGATGTATCAGGCCTCCGTCCAATTACGCCGCGATGTCGCCCGAGACAGAGGCGCCGCGCACCCCCGATGCTTCACCGATGAAGTAATGGAACATCAGTTCCCAGAGGGGTTTAAACCCGTCAACATCGAATCATATGACGGTACAACAAATCCCGCAGTATGGATTGAAGATTTCCTTCTCTGCATTCACATGGCTCGCAGTGACGATCTACATGCCATCAAATACCTCCCCCCTAAAGCTCAAGGGACCAGCTCGGCACTGGTTAAATAGCCTCCCAGAGAACTCTATTGGAAGCTTGGAAGACTTGGAAGATGCCTTTAGAGACAACTTCCAAGGCACTTATATCCGACTTCCGGACGCCGATGACCTCAGCCATATAGTCCAACAGCCCGGAGAGTCAGCCAGAAAATTCTGGATCAGGTTCCTAATTAAAAAGAACCAGATTGCCGACTGCCCGAACACCGAAACCCTAGAGGCCTTTAAACATAGCATCCGCGATGAATGGCTCGGCCGACACCTTGGCCAAGAGAAGCCAAAGTCCATGGCTGCCCTTACAGCACTCATGACCCTCTTTTGCGCGACAAAGGATAGCTGGTTAGCCCATAGCAACAACGGTGCCAGCGACCCGGGTACTTCTGAAACCAAAAACGGCAATGGCAGGCCCCGACGCAACAAACACAATTGTCGAAGCAACAATAACAATACTGAAGACACGACGGTCAATGCCGGATTCGGTGGCTCCAAATTCGGTCAGCGGAAGAAGCCATTTAAAAGAAATAAAGACAATTCATCTAGCCTGGACCGAATACTTGATCGACCTTGCCAGATTCACGTCACCCCCAACAAGCCTGCTAACCATACCAACAGAAGTTGTTGGGTCTTTAAACAGGCCGGTAAGCTAAACACCGGACATAAGGGGCCTCACCACCGAACACTAGGGGACAGAAGAAATTTCCCCCGAGATCAAAACGGCGAATATTATATACACTACTCACATCCCCAAGCGGGAGCACAAGCGCGCTCTAAGGGACGTCTACACAATAGAACTAGTCGCCCCAACATTCAATCCATGGTCAGCCAGGCCAATCACTTTCGATCACAAGGACCATCCGACTAGTATCCGTCACGGAGGCTCGGTCGCGTTGGTACTCGAACCAATTATCAATGGATTCCACCTTACGCGGGTCCTCATGGATGGCGGCAGCAGCCTTAACCTGCTATATCAGGACACGGTCCGCAAAATGGGTATTGATTCATCAAGAATTAAACCCACCAAAACCACCTTTAAAGGAGTAATACCTGGTGTAGAGGCCCATTGCATGGGCTCAATCACGTTGGAAGTCGTCTTCGGTTCGCCGGACAACTTCTGAAGCGAGGACTTGACCTTCGACGTCATCCCCTTCTGTAGCGGCTATCATGCACTGCTCGGACAAACCACGTTCACTCACTTTAATGTGATCCCGCACTATGCCTATCTCAAACTCAAGATGCCCGAACCATACGGTGTTATAATAGTCAATGGAAACATGGAGCGCTCCATCCATACTGAGGAGCACACTGCAGCCCTTGCAGCGGAAGTAAGGGAGGCCTTATCAAGCCAGATTCTATATCGACAGTTAAGCCCTGGGAGACTGTTAAACGCGTTCAGACTACCCTGCAGAGCGACAATCCAGCTCGTCCGGAGCTCGATTAACAGTTCGCCTCCATCTCATCCCCAACCAAATTGTGGCACATGTGCCATGCGTACATAACTACACACTAAAAATACCATGGGCAAAGACGGAGGCATAGTAAAGACAAAGTCCAAAATACGGCTAGACCCAATCTGGACCCTCATGTTTCTTTTTTTCCAGGTTCCTTACAAACCCCATCACCTTCCGATGGTACCAAGGTCCCTTTTCTAGGCCCCTCATGAAAACCCGATCGTTAATCCTTTCGAAGGATAATACACCTAGGAGAAAAAACAGCGTAGACATGTGGCAGAGTGCCTAAAGAATCTTTAAAGATCACCTCTTACTTTTTTAGGACCCACACACAGCTTTCCCTGGTGCTCGGCATGTAAAATAGCCTCGATGCTTATCGCATCATTTGTAAAAATACGTTTAGACGTATCAATCAGACTATAACGGACACAGTTTTTCGCCCAACATATTCGGTACTGGCTTATTTCCTAATCCGTATTCCCCTTTTTCGTCTGATTGCCATGTACACCTCGGTACGACTTAAATCACCTCCATTCGGCCACGTACATTTCTTAAAAATAAAATAAGTCCGAACACTTATATAGTACAATTCAGCATCTCGAATATAGCATTATATGCATCAGCTCCGAGTCATGTCTTTGGTCAATAGTTGAGTTGCCCGGCTCCTATGGTTACTACCTTACGTTCCACTCGTTCGGCTATGGTAGTAAAGGGAGAACTATTGTGATTGTGTTTCCGGTTCATCTGGATAAACACCTCAGTAGAGAAAGCCGAAACTGACTGTCATGATGTGGTGAGAGCTGGTCAGCTATTCAGTGACTAAGTATAAATCTATCGCAATTTTTTTCCGCGTTACGCGAAGGACCGGTCTCCACCAGGGCAGGCATCTACAGCACCCAAGTTCGGATAATCGAATAAATACCAGGGGCTGCGCCTACAATCTCATTGCCAAACTCCTATGGCTAAGTGAGAGTGATAAAGCCACATAGTCTGATTGCCTGGTTCGCCACACTAACACCTCCTTCAAGGACCAAGTCGTTGGTTCAAGTGTGTCCAGGTGCTATTCCGAACACCCCCGTGCTACCCACGTGGGGGCTGAAGCCGATGGCTGCAACTCTCAAATACTGTAAAACAGCCACACAGGAGGAAAAGAATTAGAGGTAAAACAAGCAACATATTATACATAAGCCTCGTTTCATAATACAAAGTTTGGGCAACACGGATACATTCATTCGAAAATAATGTCCTTCGAACAATGGCCCTCTACAATGTGGGAACCTTCCAAGACTTCATCGAAATACCGCTCCGGCGTGCAGTGCTCCTTGCCTGCGGGCGGTCCCTAGATTGCCAGCTTGATGGCGTTCATCTTCGCCCACTGTACCTTGACATGGGCAAAGGCCATCCGGGCACCTTCGATACAGACCAACCGCTTTATGGCATCCAGCCGGAGGCAGGCACTGACAAGCCTCTTCACGAGCCCGAAGTAACTGTCGGGTATGGGCTCAGCGGGCCAGAGACGAATTATAATATCCCTCATAGCTAATCCAGCCACCCTATCCAGTTCGGTCAACTGTTTCAGTTGATCACTGAGGGGCACTGGATGCTCTGGCGCAAGATACTGTGACCAGAACAGCTTCTTCGTCGAGCTCCCCTCTTCGGCTCGGAAGAACTCCGCAGCATCAACAATACTCCGGGGCAGATCCGCAAATGCTTCTGGAGAACTCCAAACCCGGGTCAGTAAGAGGTACCTTCTCCTCACAAATTTGATCTGCATATTAAAGGCCTTACCCGCCGCGATCTTCTTGGCCTCTTGAATCTCCCGGCAGGCGCCTTGGGGCTCAACCCGGGCCTCCTGCGCGCTTTGGAGGGACTTAGCAAGTTCGGCATCTTGATCCGTAATCTTGCACTCCAAGGACCCACAATTACTTATGGCATCCCGAAGCTCTTCACTACAAAAAAATACACATCCATGACATTTTGGGCTGAACGAAATTTTTTCTATCATGCTTATGACACTTCTATGATGATAATTGTGACAAACCCGGTATCATCATAGATGTGATGGGCTCCTACTTCTATGACAAAAAATCGTGACAAAAATGGGCTTTTCGTCCTGGGCAGGCCGGAGACGCATATGCATGACATTCTTTGGGCCGTCCATGATGGAGAAAACCGTGGTAGAACCGAGGGTGAGGAAAATATCGGGGGAGTCCCCGGTTACGTTGGGTGGTCGGGGGCCGAGCGATGCGCGTTTCTCTCGTACGTACGTGCGTGTGTGCGAGGCGTTGTGCTCTAACTAAACCAGAGCGAGGCATTGGGCTCTAACTGAACCCGAGCGATTGCACTGCAGGCTACTCGTTACTCAACCTGAGCGACCGATCGATCCCTTGATGCTAATTGAACCCGAGTGATTCCTTCGCTACTGCTGCTAACTAAAGCCGATCGATGCTGCCTTTGGATGAACAGTGAGCGTTGTTGGGGGGGGGGGTTGGATGAATATTTCTTGGTGGGGGTTGGATGAACAGGACCTCGTGGTAGTAGAGGCCGTTGCCGCTGGATGAACAGTACCCCGATCGATCGAGCCGGTGGATGAATAGGACCCCGTGGAGGGGTGGATGAACAGGACCCAGTGGAGGGGTGGATGAACAGGACCCAGTGGAGGGCTGGATGAACAGGACGATCCCATGGAGGGCTGGATGAACAGTAGCTGGTGGAGGGCTGGATGAATAGTAGCCTATGGAAGGATGGTTGAACAGGACCTCGTGGAGAGGGCTGGTTAAACAGTAGCCGGTGGAGGAGCGCACGGTGGAGGCTGGATGAACAGGAGCCCGTGGATGAACGGTCACAGGTGGAGGCTAGAGGATGTCGACGGTGGATGAACAGGAGCCCGTGGAGGCTGGAGGAGGTCGACGGTGGAGATGAACAGTATCCCGTGAAGTCCCGTTTTGCTGTACGTCACACCACTCCTGATGAACAGGACCCCCATTTCGACCGTAGCGCTCCAACACAAGTCCGTTTCCTCCGTTTTGTGGTACGCCACACCCGTCCCGATCAATAGGACCCCATTTCCACCGTAGGAGGTCCGTTTCCTCCGTTTTGCGGTACGACAGACGATGAACAGGATCCCGTTCCACCATGGCCGGTCGAACACAAGGCCGTTTCCTCCGTTCTGAGGTACGCCAGGCCTCATTTCCATCGGCTGTTCCGTCCAAGTCGGTTGGCTCCCGATGAACATCACGCGTTCCGTTGCCTCCCGATGAACACGACACGTTCCGTTGCCTCCCCATGAACACGACGACGATGCAGTTTCTCCGTTCCGACCCAGCCACAGCCATGTACACGAGCACTGGCTATACGTATGCACGAGTAGGCGTTCGAGACCCCGCCCGTATGTACGTACATGGCTGTATTTACTTTCTTGCACCCTAACCGATGTACGTATGTGTACATGCTACGTGCGCGCCTCTACTATGACACGCGCCCTTCCTTACACGGCCAAGGTTCATCATTGCAGCCTGCAGACAGATCGATCGACCAGTATGTACATACACGTTCGCAACCAGAATGACAATGCTACATACGCTTCGACCGGGTGGGTCCCGATTGTCAAGCACTTCGTTGCATGTGAAGATGTAGCTGGTGGGTCCAGTAGTCAGGGGGGCGAATCATTTTTTTGCCCGTAATATGGATGCACAGTTTTGCGTGCGAAGATGCAGCTGGTGGGTCCCAGCAGTCAGGGGAAGAAAACATTATTTTCAGGTTAAAAAGGATGCAGTTGCATGCATGCGTCCATGGGCGTGGTGCGTCCCCACTGTCAGCCTCTCACGTACAGTCACCTTCTGATGACTCTCGTTTCTTGACCATGTTGACCACACTGTGCCGAGCGCACCATGGCCGATGGACGATAGCGAGGCCCCAGACTGGAACGACCCGAAGATGGGGAAGACACGGTAGTGGAGTCATGGATGGAGAGGAGTGGGAAACTTGACTGGTTCGGGTGCGCGACAGCACTGCTGCCCACGGGAGACAGGAGTAAGAACAGAGGTTGAAGAAGGAGCATGGCTGTTGGATTAACATCCAATGGTCTAGCTGCTAGAATCATTTGTTGATTAAGTTGACAAAGCCTTGCGTACACGTCTGCTTAGTAGGCCCACAAGTCAGCCACCAAATCTGCCGGGGCCCAGCTGTCATCGGGGGGAATGGTTTTTTTTCGCATAACAAGGAGGCACTTCCTTCCGTGCAAAGATACAGCCGGTGGGTCCCAGCTGTCAGGGGGAGGACAACAGCTTAATAAGGAGGAACTTTCCTTGCGTGCGAGCATGGACCTTGTGGGTCCTAGTTGTCAGGATCTCCACGTACAGTCCTCTTTCGATGACTCTCCTTTGTTGACCATGCCGCGCCGAGCGCAGCGAGGAAGTGGACGATGGCAAGGCCCCAGACTGGAACGACTCAGAGATGGGGAAGACGCGGCAGTGGAGTCGCAGACGAAGAGGAGTGGGAAACTTGACTGGTTCGGGTGCGGGGTGGGCCTACACTCGGCAGAGAATAACAGGAGGTGTAGAGTGGAGGGATGGCCTGGCAGTCGGCGGGGTAGCGTTTCGCTGAGGCGTGCAAAACAATGCCGCTGGATGCCGGAGGATGGAGTAGGCGGTCCCGGTAGCGTTGGGGGAAGAAGGCGTTGGATTTACATCCAACGGCCGGCATTCTTCTTCAATCTCTCGTCTTCTTCCCCCAACGCCTTGCTTAGGCTTCGACCTACTGGCCCACATGTTAGCCAGTCCATTTGGTGGGCTGGGTGAAACAATGATGTAGCATCTATGCAGCCCGTTTATATATATGGTAGAATTTAAATCCCATTTGCATTTTTCTCGAAATCCGTGGACTTGCTGGGCTGGGTGAAAATATCATGTTGGGCTGGACGGAGAAATGTTATAAAAATATAAACACATGATTGCACGTCTATTACTACATTGGTCAGTAAAATCTTTGCAAGCTTATGTACGCAATCACTAGGAGTTAACTTGCCAAGTTATATATAAACAATTATTATTATTATTATTTTGTAAGAACTTTCAATTTACAAAATAAAATATCATTTTAATTTGACGAGTTAATAGGACGTGGGGTATTATTATTTTTTAGGCTAGACGTGGGACAGTTGAGTTGGTTCTAAGGAAAAGTACTGGGAGAAAACTCAGTTTACATCAAAAAAGAAAGTGGGAGAAAATTCAGATATAGGATTAATGAAAATGAAAAATAAAGGAAGTGGGAGGTCTATAAAATGGTTGGATGAATGACAGGTTTAATGGAACCTTATGTTGTTTCTATTATATATATGTGTAATAAAATAAGATATAAATATAGGACAGTTTTGCATTCTTATAGAAAACATAGGTTCAGTTTTGTATTCTTATAGAAAAATAGAACTGAGCTATGCGTCATCTTGAAAAAACAAACATAACTTGGGTTGCTGATGTTATAGACAAGCTAGGTTGGGAGGCCCAGAGGCCGCTTGATACCTGTTGGGTCCAAAAAATGTTGAAACATGTCGTGGGCTGCCTATGTTAAACAACAAAACCTAGGCCATGGACCTGGTGGGCCCGGGATTGTCAGCCCCTCGACAAACAGTTGTCTCCCGATTCCTCTTGTTTTGCTGACAATGTTGGGAAAGACAGACGGCGGCACCGTGGTGAGAGAACCAAGGCAGAGGACAACATCGAGATCTCGGACTGAACGAACCGAGGCGGGGGAAGACGCAGGCGGAGGGGAGTACGAGGGTTGACTTGTTCGGGTGTAGGGTGGGCCGGTCGAGCTGCCGCCGTCGGACAATGTGTGGGAGTAGAGGGATAGTCTGGCCAACGCCATAGGTTATGATGGCTAGCCGCTGTATAGGAAGAGGACGAAAGATTGAACAAAATAAAGAAATACAAATGGATAGGTGGTTGGTCCCATATGTCTGTGTACGAGACCTGCTGGGTCCACCTGAGAAGGCGAATATGTTGGGAGGAAGGAGATTCAAAGCACAATAGCCGAGTGAACTAGTTTTTTATACGAACGAGTGAACTAGTTACATACATAAGCAAATAGCCACTAAATAGCAAATAGGTTAATGGGTTCTTAAAAGAAATATTTCGGATAAAACAAATAATTATGACACATAGGCTAATGCATGAAACACTCAGATGATAAAGGTGCTTATAAACAGATAAAGTACAACATCTAGACCTTCCTGGCACACTTGATCATGACACTGCGGTTGTCCGTGTACTCATCGCTTACGGGAAGCAGGCACGCCCTCATGTCGAAGATCCATCTGTACATGTCATAGCATGTGTATGCGTCCTTGGCCGCGTAGGTTATCTAGGCTAGATTGAGAGGTACCTCCCACGTGTTCAAGTCCTTTGGTATCATTGTCTTCTTTCATGTTGGCGTATCAGGGGTAAATGATGGTCTCGGCGAGGTCAACCACAGAGTCCTTCTCCTGCCCGTTGCCGATGATCTTGTATTGCTTCTGGATGTCGACAAGCTTGTTGCACCATATGGACGGATCATCGCGTTCTTCCTTCTCTCCACCGTAGCGAAGGTGCAGTCGGCGCTGCCGACGGAACGGGCGAATGCTCCAGAACCTCTAACGGCCCTACAGCAGTGGTAGACGAGAACCTCGTCCCACACACATACATGTGCGACGGCGATCCACTGGTCCCTGTCAGGAGACGAATGGACGGGCACAAGGTCTAGTCCTGCGACCTTGTGCTTTCTCGTCCTATAGGTACTGCTTGAACTCGGCGATGCAGAGCTTCACCGAGTCTGGATCGTTGGTGTACATCACATTCAACTTGGTGCAGCCATAGGACTGAATGGCGAAAACAAAGGGGAACTCCTTGCTGAAGTCCATATCCAGCAGGCTCACCCCTCGGATCGCCATTGGAGTCTCTTCAAGTGAGAGAGTGGGTAGGCGGCAACAACAGTTCATTTTTCAGCTCTTGGGGGACTGGATTCAACAGTAAACTGAGTGTGTACATGCGACAACAGTTACTACCCCTCCCTCGCCTGTTGCATGCCTGGCAGAAGATGCACCCTTGGCGCATTCAAACGCCTCCATTAAGAAACCTACTCCGGACACACGTCGGTTCACGAGCGGGTCTGTATTGGTACTGTAATAACAAGAGTTAGTGGTCACTTTACTTAAATTTAGTTAGTTTTAATATAAATTTATACTTAAAACAAGCAATGCATTGACTTGTTCTATCAGTGCCACACGATCAACATGCACAACAATTAGAATTATTATTCTCAAGACGCACATGATCAACACATTTGTCACACTTTCACACAGATAATACTACCAAGTTTGAACTGTTTGTTATGGTTGTTGTCATTTGCATCATCATGCCGTGTTTCCCAGCTTCCAAGATTCAGAACCAACAAATAAGATCCAAATAATAAGTACAACAAAGATGCCTACACATCTCATTGATTCCCAGCTTGCAAGATTCATAACCAACAAATAAGATTCAAATAATAAGTACAACAAAGCTGCCTACACATCTCATTGATTCCCAGCTTGCAAGATTCAGAACCAACCCATTAGAGCCTTTTTATAAAGTGAATATTGGGATTAAATCCATCTTGGCTAGCCGTGTCATACAACCCAAGAACTTGGCGAATGCTCTTGACAATCACAACATCTGTAGTTGAGTATTCATGTTTACACATCATAGATAAGAAGAGCATGATTACTATAATAATGATACTCCTTGAACTCAACCTGAAGCTCCACTCGGATGAGGCCTGCCTGGAGTTCCATGATTCAATTCGTGTCCCTTTTTCTGCAGTTCACCTAAAATGAAGCAAAGATTGCATCATTCAGCTAGCAAGAAGTACTTGCTCTCATGAGCTGGCAGGTCCTTCTTTAGTAGTTGCACTAAAATTGAGGAACATTAAGGTTGGTTGTCCGGCTCATGTAAGGTGCAACTATGATTTGCTTATCCTTTTTTGCAATTCCACTAAAATAAAGTGCCATTGTGGTGACAGTGACGGCTCATCTTGCAAAGGCTAATAAAATGTTGCACGAGATTACCAGCAGAATTTAACGGGGATTTTGGAAACTCCAATCACCATTTTGTGAAATTCCACCAAAATTGAGAGATGTTGCCCATGTGACATTTTAGTTGAACTGCATAAGACACTCATTCCAAAAAAGTGTTTTGTGCATTTCACCAAAAGGTCACAATAGCAACAAGGTGAAATGGATATCCCTATCTACACAAAAAGATATAAAATAAACAGTAGCTGGTCAATAAGAATATACGAAACATAAATGAAATGAAAAGAAGCATCTTAATTATGTTCATGGCAATCACGCAAGGACAGTAGAAATTTTAAAACGTCAGCAATGCTTCATGTTACCGGAAGCATTACGATCAACAATGACATTCGTCAAATATGGGATTACAATGGTGGCATTGCTTGTTTAACAGATATAGTAAATCAACAACAGCTAAAGAGTTGGTTTAAGGGCATGGGACCGTGGGGACACCAGGACACTCAGCAGCGTAAAGGAGCAACTTACTTATCATACTCGGGAAAACAACAGGAGTACCATTTGTAACACAATTTAATTGCATCATATCACTGGAGGCATTAGATTAACAATAACGCTGGTTAGACATGTCCTTAAGGTAACAGTGTGATCGCTTCATTTTACATGCACCCTTACATTAACAATAGCAAAAGGTTGGTATAAGGACAGGCGACAGTGCACACATCAGCACAATGTACCTACAAGGAGGCATAAAGTGGTGATGCCGAGTTTGTTCATGCTCTGTGAGGGCAGCAAATCTAATCTTGGAGACCTTTTACTATGTGAGGGCAGAAAATCTAATCCTGGAGACCTTTTACTATGTGAGGGTAGCAAATCAAATCTTGGAGACCTTTTACTATGTGAGGGCAGCAAATCTAATCCTGGAGACCTTTTACTATGTGAGGGCAGCAATTCTAATCCTGGAGACCTTTTACTATGTGAGAGCAAAAAATCTAATCCTAGACATACTCTGTTGACTTGTCCACCAGCTGCCACTTTCTATCCTTTTTTCAACCAATAATAGATCTGTTCCTTATCCAGTTTGTACCGCATTTTCCCATTATTTCCCTTTTCAACCAAGAGACCGGTTGGGTATCCGGTCTCTACTACTTTCACCATATTATTTCCTCTTTGAATCAAGTCCTAGATTCATGCTACAACTTTGCCCCCTTTCTTCGTTGTTTGAACCAAGTCCTGGATTCGAATGCATGAAGTAGCTTTACCTCTAATAATACTAAAAATTTAGGTGGCTTTGGAAGAGCTGATGGGAGTAGAAAAATATGCACATGCAGACACGTGGGGAGCTAGGGCAGTAGAGCAAGGCCGCTTTTGAAGAACTTATACCTAAGGGTCGTGCCCCTCCGACAGAGGATCGGGCCCCTCCGGCAGCTGTGGGTTTCCTCCCTCACCGGTGATGACCATGTGAATGATGCACCTAGTCCTCTACACACACTAGCCGAAGGGATCTGGCCGGATCTGTGACCCGTGGTGAGCAGAGAGAAAATGTCGCTACCGCTGTCTTGTTTAGATCTGGAGAGGATGAGAGAATGAAGAGAGCAACCCTAGTAAAGAAAGCGCTCAGGCCCATGCGTACATATATAGTGGAGTGATTATCTTTTTCTCTCCACAACAAGTGTTTCAATTTGTGTACGTGGCAATCCATGGATACAAAATCAGTATATTGTACTATTTAAAAGTCGAGGGCGGGGCTTTTCCTGCATGGTGGGCAGGGCAGTTCCGCCTAGTCGGTTTGACAGAGATGCGAGAAGATGAGGGAGTAGGCTACTGCAAATGTAGGGTTGTGTGATTTGACAGCGAGTTACTGCTGGACAGGTGGGGCCCGGTGATTTCACTTGCCATTATCACTTTAACTGTGACGCTACGACCATCGTGAGTCTCCTCATTCCTGACCACCTCCATACAGGTGCCTCTCCCGATGCTCCACCATGTAGAGGCTGGCTCTTGCATGAGAGCCCACTCCTCCACTTTTCCCTTGCCTCTTTTCCCCACATATGCAAAAATGCCATGTAAAGCGGGCTTATAGCCCACTATTGTACTTGATCCTACAGTGCTAAGCCTGCCACATAAGCATAAAGTCTGATGTGGCAAGTTAATTAAGAAGAGAGAGACTAGTTTGGTGACTCCAGGAAGAAACGGTGCGAAGCGTGTGTACCTAGATGAAGCAAACTTAGCAACAAAAAACTAAGCACCTATGCATTGGGGACTTGAGTTGCTAAGCCATTTAATGCACATAGCACCTCATCTAAGCACCATTTCATTGGAAGAGGTCACTCCTTGGCAAATGCAATAAATACTATGAAGAAAGAGATAGAGAGAAGTAAACAAAAAATACTCTTATAACCAACCTTATAGCTAACCTTGTTGTAGTATGAGTGACTAAGTGATGACTATGTATGACATGCCAACATCAGATAGCCTAACACACCATGTTAAGCTGTTTGGTTTGTGACTAAATTAGCCAAAGATTGCCACAACTAAGGTTAGGCAAGTTTGACCAACTTAGGTGAGAGTTTGGTTCAAGCCACATCTTAGGCAAGCCACACTTGGGCCCCACATGGCATACACACAAAAAGTGTGGCAAGATTCCCTTAGGCTTGCCAACTTGTGGCTCTCATTTTGATGAACTAACATTAGGCAAGTTTGGCAAAAATGTGTGGAAAAGTGTGGCAATGCTATTCCTAGAACCAATGGCTGTTTGGTCCTAGGCCTAACCATGCCACACTATGCCACACATTTTTGCCAAACTTGCCTAATGTTAGTTCATCAAAATGAGAACCACAAGTTGGCAAGCCTAAGGGAATATTTCCACACTTTTTGTGTGTATGCCATGTGGGACCCTAGTATGGCTTGCCTAAGGTGTGGCTTGAACCAAACACCCACCCAAGTTGGTCAAACTTGCCTAACCTTAGGTGTGGCAACCTTAGGCAAACTTAGTCTCAAACCTAAATCTCCAAGGGCACGACCGCGCGAGCGAGGCGACAGTCATGGTAGGCGCGACCATGATACAGGCTGCTGGCAAACCTTGGATCTGAGATCGAACGGTCGCATGCTAAGTTGCTGAAAATTTGCAGAATAACCCTCCAGGATAGGATATTCACCCATAGGTCTAGAATCACGCCATGCAACCGTTCGATCTCAGATCCAAAGGCTCTCGGAAGCCCGTATCATGGGAGAATGGAAAGCTTCGTATCACCTATAATTTTCCCGACGCTTGACATGACATCGAAAGCCATTTAATTGGGTGTCGAGTAGACATGACATCTAATTGGGCCCCCATAGTACCGTGCATGAATCCATTTATCCACCAGGCAAGCCACTACCCTACCGTTCACACACGCCCTCACTCGGCATTTTTACAATCGATAAACCGCTCCTAGTCGTCCTGTCCTTTCACATTACGGCAGTTCCACTAATCCTAACCCTCCTCCCAAATCAATGGCGTCCCAAATCTCCATGATTGATGGTGAGTACAAGGTTAGAACCATCACTGGCGACGAGTTCGATGTCATCTACGCCCGTTCTTCCGCAACGGTGAAAGGATGTCTTGCATGCTTCAAACGCATGTTCGAAAACTCAAATGATGAGTGGGTCACTGGGCTAGATGTTGAGTACACCACAGTCCTGGGAAGCAAGAAGAATCTAAAAGAGGTAGAGAAGAAGAAGCCCGTCGTGATCCAAGTTTGCGTGCATGACTTATGCTTGGTTTACCACATATGCCATGCCGATGTTGAGTGCGAGGAATTTCAGAAGTTCCTCAAGGGCGGCCGAGTCAAATTCGTTACTGTAGACTTTAGGAACGACAAGGAAATCCTGGGTCGGATAGGCCTCGTTATAGGCAACCCCTTCGACCTCCAGAAGGAAGGGCTGGTGCCCTCCCGTGATCAGCCTTCAATGCTGACCCTGACAGGAGCCATGGTTTGTCCTTCGTACGGTAAACTGAAGAAACCCCCGCACACGTTTCATCGTGCATGGCAGTGGAATGTACTAGATATATACCACATCCACTACGCTGCAATGGATGGCTACCTTTGTTTCAATATCTACAAGGGTTGGATGAAGAGCAAGAGCCAAGTGTGCGGTTCAAGCAAAGAAGTATCGGCCAAGAGGAAGAGGGACAAGGAGGAAGTTGAGGACGTGGACGAGGACTCCGAGTAAGGTGGCAGTGTCGTTGCTCAGGGTGGTTCTAATGTAGTGTTTACCGGATTAGTTGCTTAGTTTAATTTCTGGTGTGCTTAGTTTTATTTGAGGGGTGTGTTGTTGAGCCCCCAGCAGAACTATGTTATGTTTCTTCTTGTTACTTTAACTCTTCAGTACGTACATACTAGTATTTCTTACAGTTCATCTTTTAGTTGGTACAGTACTACGACTACCACTTGTTTCTTCACATTATATACGTACAATATATATGGACAACATCATATAGACAACAATTTAGTTGTCAAAGAATTTCAGGGTGCTTAGTTTTTTTAGGGGTGTGTTGTGCTAGACACCATTATTGTGACTCAAATCTCTTTTGCCATGTTATAATGACATAAATACCGATGGACCAACATGCCAGCTCTCCCTCTATCTCACTACAGTAAATAAAGTGTGGGGCCTACTCAATCCCAACAACGTTCTTATTTTCCTATAAAATTGTTCACTTGGTTACTCCTGACAAGCGGGGCCACACTTATCATTGTGAGAATCGGCTTATTTTTGTCATGTGACATGGTCAACGGTTTTGACGTGAAAATCACAATGTCTAATGGCATTTTTGAGCAAACATCTAACTTAACGATGGCATTTTTGAGATATCTAATTGCATATTTGAGCAGGCATCTCACGGATCGATGGCATTTTTTAGTAGTTCTAACTTCTAATGGCAAAACTAAGTAGTGATACACAACTAGTTGGATAGCTTGTTGTGTTATTAGTATAAGCAAAAGCCTGTCCTCGTCTGCGAGCCACCGCGCACATGGGCGAGGGAGAAGGTGTGTAGTACTAAAATCAAGCTTCTCCTTGTTGTACAAGTTGACGCGACACATCATAGCATTGGCCCCACATGGTTGCCTGCCTCTAAACTTGGCTGAAAGACCCGCAGTGTACAATACTCCATTTGCTGCAACCTCTAACATTTACCCCACCACAAATTAAAATATATATTCCTGTCTTGACCAGATGAGCATGCAAACTACAATCACTAGGATGAGAGGTAGGGCTAGAAGATTATTTTAATAAAAAAGCATGGAGCCGACCCCAACGATTTTATGCTTACAGACACGGTACACGCTATCCTTGACTACTCTACACATGAAGCTGCCACACGAGCGTCCGGGCTGCGCTTGGCTCTTCGCCTCTTCGGGAAGTCGAAAAATGATGGAGTAATAATGCATGCTTCTAGCCATCTGACACCGATTGAACTGCTGCATGTCCACCGCGTGCAGGAGGGAGAGCGTGTAGCGAATGAAAGCTTCTCCTAGTCCTGCCAGCCACCACGCTCATGGGCGAGGGAGGGACGCAGCTTCATTGACTTATTGCTCCTGCCTATGCATGCATGACAGGTGGGCCCAACAGGCGGGTGGCCCACCTGTCATGCAGCCAAAGGCTGGTGCAGCCACCGAAGCTCAGTCCATGAGGGAGAGGGCGTTGTAGTAATCAAACCTCTCGGTCTTGTACGAGTTGATGCGACACATCAAAGCACTGCACTCGATATATTTCAATAGTTTGCATTTACCGATGCATGTCGTGACTCTCCTTTTGATACTTGCATGTGTGGATTTTATGCAGCTTGAAGTAGTATGATTATTATGTGATGGTAAAGCTTTGTAATGCCCTGACCCTAATAAAGCAAGAGATGGTTGTGCACGAGGAGGGCGAGATCATGCAGACGGAACAAGACCCGATGATGGAGCTCTCTGTGGTCTCGATGGACCTCAGCTTGCTCCACTGCCCCTTGTGCCTCCGCCCCTTGAAGCCTCTAGTGTATGAGGTTCGAATACACCTCGTATGTTCGGCTGATCGAGCAAGGTGCAGGTTTCTTGATTGATGTGTTGTTCGATTGATTTGTGCAGTGCAAGGGAGGGCATCTGGCCTGCACGGACTGCCGCGTCGAGCACCTCGGGAACCAGCGGCAGTGCCAGAAGTGTGAGCGCGGCGGTGGCTTCAACGTGCGGAACACGACGGTGGACGACGTCCTCTCCTCGGTGAGGGTGGAGTGCCCGCACAAAGGCTGTGGGCTCTACATCACTTACCACAAGCTTTCCGATCACTAGAGCGTGTGTCCGCTCGCGCCCTGCAAATGCCCCATGCCCGTCTGTGGCTACGAAGGCCCGCCGCCGGCGCTCTCCCACCACATCAGCACCGTGCATCCCATGCCCGTGCACAGGATCCAGTATGGCAAGGCGCTCCAGCTGCAAGTGCCACTGTCTGAGCCATGGCTCTTGCTGTTCGCAGAGGAGGACGGCCGCACATTTTTCTTGGTAGGCGGCGTGCTCGACATCGGCGCGCCTATCACCGTCCCGGTCGTCTACATCAGAGCAGGGGCGTCCCCACTGCCGCACTACATGACCAAGCTATGGGCGAACGGCCCGCCGGGGGAGCCCAAAGGCAGGACCGACGCCGTTAAGGTGGAAATGGAGGTGACAAGCAACAAGGATCCCGGCGACTTCGCCGTGCAGGAGCTGACCTTCTTCACAGTTCCGCCCAAGCTACTGGCCGGGGCTAAGCTGGTGTCCCACCACATTCGGATTGACAAGCTCACATCCTTAATGATTCTACGGTGCCTTCTGCTTATCTTAGTAATATGCTAATGTAGGGGTTAGCTCGGTCTACTTTAGCTTAAGAGATGGTGGGTTTTGGTGGTGATGCAGCAATTACTTCGACATCAGATCAGCAGTTAAAGTAATTTCCAACAGTCGAATGGATATTTTGTGTCTGTTGGATATAAAGATCCTTTGGGTAAGAAGTATTAACAGCTTATATGCTTGTTTGTCCAGGAAATGTTGCATACTTGTGCGAGTTGACGTGACACATCAAAGTAGTACTACTAGTAGTACTCCCTCTTATCCTAATTTCTCTGCGCATAATAAGTCGAGGCGCATATACCAAGGAGGGCCTGATTGTGTCTATACTTGGACAACCCACCCGACTACGCACCAGGCAGACGAAGCTCGTGTCGTGTTGGTGCCATGTGCGGCCCACACATTAACCAAAACCTCTCGCATCCAGCTTAGCCTCCGCGTTTTAAACTTCTCAATCTCAAGGCCAAGGACCAACGTGAAACCTACGATAGAGCCAATCGGATGGCTGAGAACACTACAATTCGTAGCTACAGATGCGTGTGTGAGAGAGGAGGAGTGTGTGCGTGCACCTCTTCTCTTCCTGTATAACATACTCCCAAATTACCCGTCGCAAATTACTCATCGCAGAAATGGATGTATCTAGAACTAAAATAAATCTAGATACATCCATACCTGCGACAAGTAATTCAGGACGAAGGGCTAAACTCAGAGTACAAGTGTATGTGGGTGCCATCGACCTAGGGAGTTAGAGATGGTGCGTGCGAGAAGTCCTGAGATATAGGTGTGTGCGTGGGAAAGAGGGAGGGAGATGATATGTGTTGATGTAATCGCGTGAGAAAAAAGACTAGTCTATAGCTCGCCATGAGGCTATTCTTGTCGAACACCCCAATAACCGTAAGATATGTATCCAACGGTGTCGGTTATTGCACGTACACAGCAGTAGAAAAAGAAGTACCATGGCATATGATACACCATGGCCGAGAACACGTGCCCACGTTACACCATCTGAGAATAGTGTAGCACTTCGAAACTAGAATTGTCAATAAATTTTGAGCTTGCATCTCATCACATTCCAAATTACTACTACCATGCTATATTTAATTGCAAACCTATTCACACTAATCAAAACCTAAACGATCTCCCGCTTAGGAGTGTATTAGTAGTACTCGGTTATAAATACTACTATGCCAAGATGACGGCACATTCCTCAACTCCTCATCGACAAAAAACAATCAAGTCATTTAGCATCGTTCCCTTGCGTCTTCCATGGCCAGCGTGAGTTCTAGGTCGAGAGGTTTCCACCAGCGAGAGGTGAGCATGGAAGAGGAAGCATGAGAGATGCCCCGCCTCACCGTGAAAGCAGCCGACATGTCCAGCCACGCAGCAGTAGCAACACAGAGGTCCCACCGCGCCGCCGAAGCAGCACGGAGGTCCCGCCACGCCGTCGATGTAGCACACTGGTCTGGCCACGCTGCGGAAGCAACAAAGATGTTCTGCCGCACCGCCGAAGCAGCACGGAGGTCCCGCTGCGCTGCGGCTACCTGAGAAAATTTCTCGCGGGCAGGCGAGGACTCTTATAGGCGCATGCATATGATCATTCATAGCCAGTGGGATCAGATCTCCGGCTAGGCTAGGTTGCAGGAAAGGGCTACCGGCGTCATTCGGCAACTAGGGGAGGGCAATGCGAAGCTCCGGGCCAAGCGTGACCTGCTGAGGGCGAAGATCGCTGGAAGGGCGATGCAGGCGGAGGAGACCGCTGCCTTGTTGCAGAGGACGGGCATCATCATCCAGAAACTTATGGATGAGAATGCCATGCTCCGCATCAAGCGCAACAGGCTGGTGGAGGAATCCGGGGATGCTGCCAAGCAGTGTATTAAGGACATGAAACTAATGAAAGAGATCAGCGCCGCTCGCCGCGAGAACTAGTCTCCGTGACCTACAGTGCATAAAGAAAGTAGAGATCGGCGAGCCAGATCGTTGTATGTGTCTTCTTCTTTTGCCCTTTTGTATTTCGAGCGTAGCCGCATGTGGCTTTTTAAATTATCTTCCTAATTATGTAAGACAATTATTATCCACTCTCGTCATCCTTATATATATTCATCAGTCTTGCTATAAGTCGCAATAGATGCTATATAGGTCCGTCGAATCTTACATCAAGATCCGTGCAAAATTTTCTTTTTAGATTTTCTTTTTTCTCCCTTAAATCTCAGTCGAGTGAGACATAGCCACGCATTAAACAGAGGCTCGGGCGCCATTAATGGAGACCTTGGGAGAGAGGTGGATGGCAGATAGAGGTCAAAGGGCTCTCCTCCTGATAAGCAGGCGTAGGGGTCTGATCGCACACCTCCCATACTCAAATAGCTACCCTGCACAACACCTCCTAGCTAATAAAAAAAGGGACGGGTGGCGGCACATAGATGGTAAATAGAACGCCTGCGGTTTCAATAATACATGTGTTTCCGATTGTAATGTGACAACACTTGTTCCAAAATGACTTTTTTGATTGTTAATGTGTGCGCCTTCGCAAATCGGACAGCAAAATTAACACAACATGTTGGTGCCATGTCATGACACCAAGCCAAGTTTCATGATTTTCATGCGTGTTTTGGATTTACAGGAATTAAGAAACCAAGTTTCTCAATGTTTCCAGCCGAGCCACGACGCCCGAATGTTTGAATTTCATTCCCATTTCTTGCATGGGACCTAGAAATTTACCCGAGGACACACATGTGATTTTTCAACCAGCTTTGGTGCACCGGAGCATGTGCTTGTATTTCAAATTTGAATTATGCACACAAAGGTGACACGTTCCCTCTCAGAACCACGAACCTTCTTGAGAGAACCTCCGGTTTGCAAGAAGTTTATACCAAAACTTGTTCCTATTCAGCCAATTTTTTTACCACAACATGGTAGTACCATGACATGACACTATGCCAAGTTTCATGATTTTCAGGCGTGTTTTGGATTTACAAGAATTTTAAAACCAAGTTTCTCAATGCTCTCGGCTGAGCCACGATTCCCAGATGTTTGAATTTCATTCCCATTTCTTGCATGGGACCTAGAAATTCACCCGAGGACACACATGTGATTTTTCAACCAACTTTGGTGCACGGGAGCATGTGCTTGTAGTTCAAATTTGAATTATGCACATTAAATGACTAGGAAATCAATTAATGTATAAAAAAGGCCAAACGAACCTGGTATAATTCCAAAATTTAACAGGGCACTCATGTAGTTCTATGTTGCCTCTGTAAAGAAACTCAAGGGGGCAGCATATATTGTTTCACACTCAAAGGTGACACGTTCCATCTCAGAACCACGAGCCTTCTTGAGAGAAGCTCCGGTTTGCAAGAAGCTTATACCAAAATTTGTTCCTATTGGCCATTTTTTTACCATGGCATGGTAGTACCATGACATGACACCATGCCAAGTTTCATGATTTTCAGGCGTGTTTTGGATTTACAAGAATTTTAAAACCAAGTTTCTCAATGTTCTCGGCCGAGCCACGATGCCCATGTGTTTGAATTTCATTCCCATTTCTTGCATGGGACCTAGAAATTCACCCGAGGACACACATGTGATTTTTCAACCAACTTTGGTGCACGGGAACATGTCCTTGTAGTTCAAATTTGAATTATGCACATTAAATGACTAGAAACTCAATTAATGTATAAAAAAAGGCCAAACGAACCCGGAATAATTCCAAAATTTAATAGGGTACTCATGTAGTTCTATGGTGCCTCTGTAAAGAAACTCAAGGGGGGGCAGCGTATATCGTTTCACACCCAAAGGTGACACGTTCCCTCTTAGAACCACGAGCCTTCTTGAGATAAGCTACGGTTTGCAAGAAGCTTATACCAAAACTTGTTCCTATTCGGCCAATTTTTTTACCACAACATGGTAGTACCATGACATGACACTATGCCAAGTTTCATGATTTTCAGGCGTGTTTTGGATTTACAAGAATTTTAAAACCAAGTTTCTCAATGCTCTCGGCTGAGCCACGATTCCCAGATGTTTGAATTTCATTCCCATTTCTTGCATGGGACCTAGAAATTCACCCGAGGACACACATGTGATTTTTCAACCAACTTTGGTGCACGGGAGCATGTGCTTGTAGTTCAAATTTGAATTATGCACATTAAATGACTAGGAAATCAATTAATGTATAAAAAAGGCCAAACGAACCTGGTATAATTCCAAAATTTAATAGGGCACTCATGTAGTTCTATGTTGCCTCTGTAAAGAAACTCAAGGGGGCAGCATATATTGTTTCACACTCAAAGGTGACACGTTCCATCTCAGAACCACGAGCCTTCTTGAGAGAAGCTCCGGTTTGCAAGAAGCTTATACCAAAATTTGTTCCTATTGGCCATTTTTATACCATGGCATGGTAGTACCATGACATGACACCATGCCAAGTTTCATGATTTTCAGGCGTGTTTTGGATTTACAAGAATTTTAAAACCAAGTTTCTCAATGTTCTCGGCCGAGCCACGATGCCCATGTGTTTGAATTTCATTCCCATTTCTTGCATGGGACCTAGAAATTCACCCGAGGACACACATGTGATTTTTCAACCAACTTTGGTGCACGGGAACATGTCCTTGTAGTTCAAATTTGAATTATGCACATTAAATGACTAGAAACTCAATTAATGTATAAAAAAAGGCCAAACGAACCCGGAATAATTCCAAAATTTAATAGGGCACTCATGTAGTTCTATGGTGCCTCTGTAAAGAAACTCAAGGGGGGGGGGGGCAGCGTATATCATTTCACACCCAAAGGTGACACGTTCCCTCTTAGAACCACGAGCCTTCTTGAGATAAGCTACGGTTTGCAAGAAGCTTATACCAAAACTTGTTCCAAATATGTCCAATTTTGTACCACAACATGTTAGTGCCATGACATGACAGCATGCCAAGTTTCATGATTTCCAGGCGAGTTTTGGATTTACATGAATTTAAAAACCAAGTTTCTCGATGTTCTCGGCCGAGTCACGACGCCCAGATGTTTGAATTTCATTCCCATTTCTTGCATGGGACCTAGAAATTCACCCAAGGACACACATGTGATTTTTCAACCAACTTTGGTGCACCGGAGTATGTGCTTGCAGTTCAAATTTGGATTATGCACATTAAATGTCCAGAAACTCAATTAATGTATAAAAATGCCAAACGAACCGGGAATAATTCCAAAATTTAATAGGGCACTCATATAGTTCTATGTTGTCTCTGTAAACAAAATCTGGGGGGGAGGCAGTGTATATCGTTTCACATGCAAAGGTGGCACGTTCCCTCTCGGAACCACGAGGCTTGTTGAGAGAATCTGCGGTTTTGCAAGAAGCTTATACCAAAACTTGTCCCAATTTAGCCAAGAATTATAGACATATGAGAATAGGGTTTAGATTATCCCAAACATCTCGCCACCTAGACCAATGTACTCTGATTTGAGTTGAACATAAAATGGATACAAATATTTGAATTGGAGATCGTATGTCACATGTAGTTTATAGTGAAATATGATTACTGCTATATGCATGTTTTTTGTTATCAAGATAATATTTAAATGATTGTATAACTTGACAACATTCGTATTCAAATAAGGAAAATTGATTCAAATTTAGTCCATATGGTAGACGACAATATATATGTTCATAAGGTGGAGTAAAATGTTCATATATGATGGAAGATCAAAATGTAGGACTACATCCATTATAAACCGCAAGGTCACCTAATGATATGTTCGAATTCAACATAACGTGGATTCAAAAATTGAAATTCGAGATCCTGGCATTTGTAATCATATAAAAAGGTACATGAATCTTTCTTTTGGTGGGAATTGATTTGTTTTTTGTTGTTGTTGAGGGAAGTGCGAATCAATTTGGTACTGTATAGGTAATCTTGTTCTCCCGATTTTTTAACATTTTTCTTGTAGTTTTTTCAATGACATTTATAGCAATATAGTAAAAGGGGACATGACTCTCTTGTGTCTTGTATGAATGTTTTTATACAAGTTAAGTTTGTTCTGTCGAACAAGGAATCCGCGCCTTGTTATCCCAAAATTTTCAATCTCGAGTATCTTTTGTCTCATCTGCTTTGAAACTCCCGCCTCTTCAACCTGCGTCATGCCTTGTTATCTCGAAATTTCGACGCACCCGAAAACTCCCTCCTCATCCGAAATCGGTCCTGCAGCCCAGACACACGAAGTCCGCCTTCTACCCCTCAGCCGGAAATGCCGGTTCGACGTCGTGGTGTCAAAACCGGTGGGGGTACGCTGGTAACTTACCCTACATTTCAGACAAGCGCGTCCCTAAGCCATGGCTCCCCTACCTTCCCCTTCGTCCCCCCATTCGTACACAGGCTGCCAAAACCCACGAAACCCCATGCTCCTCGGTCGGCCTCCAGACCGCCGCCCAGCCGGAGACACTTCCCCGACGACGTCGTCCACCGCAACAGCTCGCTGTCCCTCATCCACCACACCCTATGAGGAACCGCCGTCGATCTCGTCGTCCCGCCGGATCAGCCGTCCCGTCCTCCACCCCCAAGGAGATGCCCCGATGTTCACCTCGTCTATCGCGCCACCTCCATCCCCACAACATCGTCTTGACCTGCCCCACTGGAACTGCAACACCCTCACCAATTCCTCAGATGAATCCGAGGCCAACTCGGTGCCACCAAGTAGGTTCTGCACTCACCACTGCATTTTATCTTTTATTCGATCTCACGGGGCTGCCGGTGCTCGATACCGAACAGCCATGGCGGGTCTCCATCAACGGCGCCGTCGCCGGCCACTTCATCCACGGCGTCTCTCCCCCATGTCGTTGCTTCCTCGGCAGCGACTTCCACACTGGCACTAGCTGCAGCTGCTCCGGCTCTCGCTGCTGCTGCTGCTGCTCCGGCTCTCGCTCGAGCTACGGCTCTATTCTTGTTGTCGGTCGCGCTGCTGCACTGCTCTTGCTTTCGTTCGTGCTGCTGCTCTAGTCTGATATTGCTGTCGGTCGCGCTGCTGCTCCTCTCTTGCTCTCATTCATGCTACTTCTCTGCTCTTTCTCTCACTCACGCTACTGCTGCACGACCTCCGATTGCTACAGGAGTTGCTACTTTAGTACTCGCTCGTGGTTCTACTGCACGACTTTCTCTCTGCTAGTGCGTTCCCTGCTCAAGCGTCTGCTGATTTAGATCACTTCTTCTCTGCTACTAGTGCTCGAACGCCCTAAACATCTATTGCAATGCTCTTCTACTATTTCAATCAGTTTTGTGACCATCCTTATCACTGACTGTGAATTTAAATGCGCTGCTTGGGTGCATGGCTTCTATTCGGCAACCAGGAAAGTAGCCTGATGTCGGTGTCAATACCGGCAGATCTCGGGTAGGGGGTCCTGAACTGTGTGTCTAAGAATCGAAGGTAACAGCAGGTAGGGGACACGATGTTTACCTAGGTTCGGGCCCTCTTAAAGGAGGTAATACCCTACTTCCCGCTTGATTGACTTTTATGAGTATAGGGGTTACAAGAGTTGATCTACCTCGAGATCGTAATGGCTAAACCCTAGATGTCTAGCCTGAATGATTATGACTGCCTCTATGGACTAAAACCCTCCGGATTATATAGACACCGGAGGGGGCTAGGGTTATACAGGGTCAGTTTACAAAGAAAGGAATCTTCATATACGAACGCCAAGCTTGCCTTTCACGCCAAGGAGAGTACCATCCGGACACGGGGGGAAGCCTTCTATCTTGTATCTTCACGGCCCACCAGTCCGGCCCACGTTACATAGCCTGGACGCCCGGGGACCCCCTAATCCAGGACTCCCTCAGTAGCCCCTGAACCAGGCTTCAATGACGATGTGTCTGGCGCGCAGATTGTCTTCGGCATTGCAAGGCGGGTTCCTCCTCTGAATACCCCAAAGTAGTTGATCAAAAGAACTATATTCGTCTCTGTACAGTAGTTACAACCCTGGACCGCGAGGGCAAAATACTTCTAAAAATAGGTTATGTCTTCTGACAACGTTTTCGGTGAGGTATTGTGTTCCGGCCTTACTATTATTTTGAACCGTTTTCCAGCCTCCCGCTTCCTTCGCGGGCTAGGGTTTCCTCTCCGCCCTTTCATCCGTGGACTCATGTTCTATTACGGGCTAGATTTCCATGATCTAGCCCCAAATTCATTCCTCTATATCTCGGCATTCATCATCGTGTGCGAGGCGTTTCTCCGCATCCCCCCACTTCGGTCTATGGATCAAGGTCTTCAATGTGAAGCCGAAGGTGGTCGAGGGTCAACATGCAAAGTGCAGCGGCGCCATGGTGAGCAAGCTCCCTAACGTCACCTGGCCCAAGGGGACCTTCGTAGAGACCGTGAAGGGGTGGCAATAGGAGTGGTTCTATGTTACAGAATCTTGTGACACCACTTGGGCCGCCACTCCCGAGTTCAAAACCGGTCCACCAATGCGGGTCACAACATGGCTCAAGAAGGGCCTAGATTGGGTGTCATCCGACGAGGTGATGACACTGCAAAAGCGCATCAAGAGCATGGTGGAGAAGAACACCAGCCTTGCCAGCGTGATCCAGGTGATGCTGTTTTGCCGGATTCTCCCCTGCCAACGCCGGACTCTCCGTATGTGGGAGTTTGATCCGGCAAGTCCCCGGACCTTGCAGCGGTTCTTCGGCACGAGACACGAAGATATATGGAAGCTGCTTTTTAAGACCCAAAAGACGTGGCCGCCAACGACCGAAGACCTCGGCCACGACTACGCTCATCCAGCCACTCTAGTGAGTTTTTCAGATTTCTAATCATATCCTTGATTTGTGGGTCCAAAGAATAAGTTTAAACCTTCCCCTTGTCCCCCCAGGGCTGGACAAAGAAGGCGGAGCGGATCGGGTGTCCGGCTCCCCTACCCGAAGACCCAGCTATTCCTCTTCTGACAAAGATGCTGGTTCCGGCGTCGTACCAGGCGCCGGAAAAGAGGGCCAAGAATAAGGGAAAGGAGGTCTGAAGTGGCCTTTGCCACAAATGTGCTTCTGACATATCACCAAAGATACCAAAGCTCTCTTCTCCCACGATGTAACGCCCCAGATACGACTTTCCCAATTTGTACTCCAACTCTTGCCGTTTCCGGCATTAAGTTATATTTATTTCTTGGGTTCGGGTTTTGTCTCTGTGTGTTGTTTTCGTTTTCATGCATCTCATATCATGTCATCATGTGCATTGCATTTGCATACGTGTTCGTCTCATGCATTAGAGCATTTTCCCCGTTGTCCGTTTTGCATTCCGACGCTTCGTTCTCCTCCGGTGGTCATTTCTAGCTTCCTTTCGTGTGTGGGGATTAAACATTTCCGGATTGGACCGAGACTTGTCATGCGGCCTTGGTTTACTACCGGTAGACCGCCTGTCAAGTTTCGTATCATTTGGACTTCGTTTGATACTCCAACGGTTAACCGAGGGACCGAAAAGGCCTCGTGTGTGTTGCAGCCCAACACCCCTCAAATTTGGCCCAAAACCCACCAAACTCTGCTCCATGTCCTAGAGCGTTCGATCACGATCACGTGGCCGAAAACCGCACCTCATTTGGACTCTCCTAGCTCCACTTATGCCTATAAATAGCCCCCCTCCAAATTCGGATCTTCTTCCCCGTCCAACCCTAGTTCTAAAAAAAACATCTCCACCACCGACGGACACGTCCGCCACCGGCCGGACGCGTCCGCCGCCGCCCGCCTCCGCCAGCCATGACGCGCCACGTGGCAGGACCACATCGCCGCGGCCGCCGGCCCGCAGGCCCGCGCGGGGCCCTCCCCAGCCCGCGAGACGCTGCGCCCTTCTTCCCCGAGCCGACCGGCCGCGCCTCCCGCAGCGCTCGCCGCCGTTCTTCCCGCATCGTCGCAGTCCCCGGCTCCGGCGAACTCCGCCGCGGCCGCCCGGCTCGCCGCACCGCCCGGAGGCCGGCTCCCACCTCGCCGCCTCGCCGCCGTTCCACCTCGTCGCCGGCCCCGGCCTCTCCCTGCTGCTCCGGCCACTTCTCCCTCGCCCGCCGCCGTCATCTACAGGAACTCCGGCGAGCTCCCCGGCGATCCTCGCAATCCGTGCGGATCTCAGATCTGGAAAAAGAAACCCTAGCCGGTTGACTTTGTCTCTCTCCGTTAATTTTTTTATGCATACTTTGACCGCCCGTAACTTTGCATCCGTAGCTCCGATTTGGGCATATGATATATCAAAATGTTCGCCTCGACGAGTAAATAATTTCACTCCATTGCATCATTTTAATTTGAGCTCATCTTGATGCCCAAAATGCTGTTATAAGGAGGCTTCGTGAGTTAATTGCCAGATCTGCTAGTTCATCTTAGACTTTTGTCATTTTTGCCATGATTATTGTGTAAATGCTATGCCTGTGAGTCCTTCATATGTTTTGTTAAGCATTTTGTCTTCTTTCCAGAGGTGCAACCCATGCATTTTTAGGATGTGTGTGGTGACTTGTGCAATCTCGCAAAGAGAGGCACCCGGTAAATCTGTTTTCAGGGACTTAGTGATTTTCACTAAGTCTGGGATATTTTAGTTCATGATGCCATATGTTCAGCTTGTTTCCTAGTGATCCGTGCCTCTTTTGAGGATGATCAGTAAAGGAGTTTTGTTAATCATGTCATGCTCTATCCATCCATGTCTTTGTTTGCAATTATGGAGTACCATAGCTTGAGTCAATCGAGCTCTACTTTTGCTTCGTGGTGAATCTGGGCAGATCGTCAACTCGTTTGCGATTTTGCCGGCGTTGTTATAGTTGATCCGTGCATGCTAAGTCATTGTTCTTGCCATGTCTAGCTTGTATTTTGTGCCTTCTTAATGGGTGTATGCCTTCCTTGCCATGACTTGCACCGTGGTGAGTGCATCGAGCTCGTTTACATGCCTTCGTGAGTTATATTTCAGCATGTCTCAGTTTTCACTAAGTCTAAAAACTGATTGTGTTTTAGCTATGTTCGTGTGCCCGTTAATATATTTTGTGATCCCTTTTGGCCCCAGGTCACTTTGGGACTTCTGTTAAGCTTGTTGAGTAGCTCCATGCCATGTTCTTACTTGACATGTTCAGGTCATGTATCATATTGTTTTGCTGCTCCGAAGAGAGCATCGTGATCTGAAATTTCAGACAAGTGTTAATTTCACTAAGTCTGGAATCTGTTTTGCATTTGCATTTTTGCCATGCTTGTTTGAACCTCATAATGGATGAATTGGCCGTGGCTCAGTGCTAGTCTTTTGTTAAGCATCTTGTGTGCATCCCTGCCATGTCTTTTGTTGTCTTGTTTGGTGGCTGTAGCATGTTCATTTTGTTGCATTTAGATGCCTGCTTGCTGTAAATTGCAGACCGGTGTCATATCTTAAAACGCTTGTCATTTCTAAACCGTAACTCCGATTCCAATGATCTTTATATCGTTTTCAAGCGATTTCATCCTCTCTATCCATTGGCACCCTTGTAATTCCAAGTTGAGGCCAGGTTCATGCATTTCCTGTCATAACTTGCATTTTGCATCCCGCATCGCATCCCGCATTGCATATCATCATTTCATCATATTGCTTGGTCTTGCACGTGGTTGATTGTATCCTTGTTGCTTGTTTGTCTTGTTGGGTAGAGCCGGGAGACGAGTTCGCTACCGAGGAGCCCGTTGAGTTTGCTTGTGAGGATCCAGTCAACTCTGACAACTGTGCAGGCAAGATGATCATACCCTCGAAATCACTACTATCTTTGCTATGCTAGTTTGCTCGCTCTTGCTATGCCAATGCTATGATGCCTACCTTTTGCTTGTCAGCCTCCCAATTGCCATGTCAACCTCTAACCCACCTTGTCCTAGCAAACCATTGATTGGCTATGTTACCGCTTTGCTCAGCCCCTCTTATAGTGTTGCTAGTTGCAGGTGAGGATTGGAGCCATTCCTTGTTGGGACATCTTTTATTTACTTGTTGGGATATCATTATATTGCTATGTTATCTTAATGCATCTATATACTTGGTAAAGGGTGGAAGGCTCGGCCTCTCGCCTAGTGTTTTGTTCCACTCTTGCCGCCTTAGTTTCCGTCATATCGGTGTTATGTTCCCGGATTTTGCGTTCCTTACGCGGTTGGGTTATAATGGGAACCCCTTGATATTTCGCCTCGATTAAAGCTTTTCCAGCAATGCCCAACCTTGGTTTTACCATTTGCCACCTACCCTTTTCTTTCCCTTGGGTTCTGCAGACTCAAGGGTCATCTTATTTTAGCCCCCCCACGGGCCAGTGCTCCCTCTGAGTGTTGGTCCGAACTGAGCTGCCTGCGGGGCCACCTCGGGGAAACTTGAGGGTTGGTTTTACTCGTAGCTAGTCTCATCTGAGTGTGCCCTGAGAAAGAGATATGTGCAGCTCCTATCGGGATTTGTCGGCACATTCGGGCGGTGTTGCTGGTCTTGTTTTAACCTGTCGAATTGTCTTGTTGTACCGGGTTACCGAGTCTGATCGGTGTGTCTCGGGTGGAGGTCTATTCCTTCGTTGACCGTGAGAGCTTGTCATGGGCTAAGTTGGGACTCCCCTGCAGGGATTGAACTTTCGAAAGCCGTGCCCGCGGTTATGGGCAGATGGGAATTTGTTAATGTCCGGTTGTAGATAACTTAAACCTAAATTAATTAAAATGAATCAACTGTGTGTGTTACCGTGATGGCCTCTTCTTGGCGGAGTCCGGGAAGTGGACACGGTGCTGGAGTAATGCTTGCACAGGTTGCTCTTCTAGATTCTCGATCGCGCTTTGCCTCCTCTTCTCGCTCTCTTTTGCGTATAAGTTAGGCACCACATATGCTAGTCGCTTGCTGCAGCTCCACATATATTTGCCTTATCCATTCCTATAAGCTTAAATAATCTTGATCGCGAGGGTGCGAGATTGCTGAGTCCCTGTGGCTCACAGATACTATAACTCCAGATGCAGGTCTAGGTGATTCCGCTCCAGGTGATGAGTTCGAGCTCAAGTGGGAGTTCGACGAGGACTCTCGGCGTTATTATGTTTGTTTTCCCGATGATCAGTAGTGGTGCCTAGTTGGGGTTTGATTCAGGGCCTTGTCGCATGTTGGGTTTTCTTCTATTTTGGCGCCGTAGTCGGGCCATGAGTGTTTGTATGATGGATGTTATTTATGTACTCTGATGTGACGTGGCGAGTGTAAGCCAACTATGTTCTTCCCCCTTTTATTATATATTACATGGGTTGTTGTAATGATTGCCTGACTTGCGACATTGCTTTCAATGAGGTTATGTCTCTAAGTCGTGCCTCGACACGTGGGAGCTATAGCCGCATCGAGGGCGTTACACACGATGAAGACAAGGAGGAAGTGGAGGAGAACAATTCTTCCCCTAAGGGGGGAAAGAAGAAAAGGGGGGCTTCCGCAGATCTAGAGGCGGAAGCGCCCAAGAAGGGGAAACTCTCCCTTTCAGACGATTTGGAATCGGACATCGAAGCCGTCCCTGAATGGAACCCCAGGTCAAAGCCTTCGGCCGAATCGTAAGTATTTAAGGATAATGTATATATCCGGCTTTATGCCTTGCGATCCTAACACACGAAATCACGTATTGTAGTCCAGCCCGCGATCTTCCCCGATGATCATCGTCTTTTGGGAATTCGTTGGGCTCGACCATGATGGAGAGCGAGTCGCCTCCATTGGCCTCCCCACCCACTGCTACAGACAATACCGAAGTGTTGTCCCGAGGGACCCTTCTAGGCCATGGAAAGGTGTGGGAAGCCATCAAGGTGGCGCCAGAGGGTAATACCTCTGCTGCCGAAAACATGGGGGAACCGACCCCCATGGAGACTGGTGACGGGGGCCAAGCCCACTCCGGCCCCTAGCCGAATGTCATTCCGGAGACCCATACGGCTCCGGGATCAGGTGAGCGGCCTCCTTTGAAGGAAGGGGGTGCGTCAACTCCACCGGCGACCTCTGTTAATCCGGAGGCGCCGGACAATCTGGTGGAAGCGCTTCAGAGCGCTTCCATTGTGGAAGAGCATCATACCCTTATGGGTACGATAGTGGAAAGGGTTCGGTCCGCTAAAAACGGATTGAACGAAGCCTACACCAGCGTTCTAACAGGCTTTGAGGTATGGGATGTAGTACTTTTTATCTATATAAAAAGGATGCCTTTGTCTAGTTAGTAGCCCATGAGACTCTGTTCGGCGTTCGTGAAGAAAGGCCGAACAGAGGATCGAATATTTCGCAGGAGATGATCATACATGTCTATTTAAACAAACATGCTTCGAAGTTAGCGGCAATCGCTCACACCGCCAAATTATCCAAACTAAAGCGGAGGCTGGAGCGGGCCGACGAAGAGCTCATCCATACCAACAAACGATTGGAGGAGAATCAAGGTATGTGATACCTATTCACATCTGAAATGGCATGACTTGTTGTTTTATTATCTTGCTGAGTTTTATAATTATGCTTACAATTGACGCGTCTGAGGTCAAGACCCTCAAGAATGCGCTGGCCGAAGCCAAGAAGGAGGTGGAGGAGGAACGTGATACGTCTCCGTCGTATCTATAATTTTTGATTGTTCCATGCCAATATTCTACAACTTTCATATACTTTTGGCAAATTTTTATACTATTTTTGGGACTAACATATTGATCCAGTGCCCAGTGCCAGTTCCTGTTTGTTGCATGTTTTTTGTTTCGCACAATATCCATATCAAACAGAGTCCAAACGGGATAAAAACTGACGGAGATTTTTTTGGAATATATATGATTTTTTGGAAGAAAAATCCACGCGAGACGGTTGCCGAGGGGGCCACGAGGCAGGGGCGCGCCCCAGGGGGCAAGCACGCCCCTGACCCTCGTGGCCACCCTGTAAGGCGGTTGGTGCCCTTCTTTCGCCGCAAGAAAGCTAATATCCGGATAGAGATCGTGTTAACGTTTCAGCCCAATCGGAGTTACGGATCTCCCGGAATATAAGAAACGGTGAAAGGCTAGACTCTGAGAACGCAGAAACAGAGAGAGACAGAGAGACAGATCCAATCTCGGAGGGGCTCTCGCCCCGCCCACGCCATGGAGTCCATGGACCAGAGGGGAAACCCTTCTCCAATCTAGGGAGGAGGTCAAGGAAGAAGAAGAAGGAGGGGGGGGACTCTCTCCCCCTCGCTCCCGGTGGCACCAGAGTGCCACCGGGGGCCATCATCATCACCACAATCTTCACCAACAACTTCACCGCCATCATCACCAACTCTTCCCCCCTCTATGCAGCGGTGTAACCTCTCTCTTACCCGCTGTAATCTCTACTTAAACATGGTGCTCAACGCTATATATTATTTCCCAATGATGTATGGCTATCCTATGATGTTTGAGTAGATCCGTTTTGTGCTATGGGCTATTTGATGATCAAGATTGGTTTGAGTTACATGTTTTATTATTGGTGGTGTCCTATGGTGCTCTTTGTGTCGCACAAGCATGAGGGATCCCCGCTGTAGGGTTTTGCAATACGTTGATGATTCGCTTATAGTGGGTTGCCTGAGTGACTGAAACACAAACCCGAGTAAGGGGGTTGTTGCGTATGGGATAAAGAGGACTTGATGCTGTAATGCTATGGTTGGGTTTCACCTTAATGATCCTTAGTAGTTGCGGATGCTTGCTCGAGTTCCAATCATAAGTGCATATGATCCAAGTAGAGAAAGTATGTTAGCTTATGCCTCTCCCTCATATGGAACTGGAATAGTGATTACCAGTCTAGTTATCGATTGCCTAGGGACAAATAACTTTCTCATAACAAAAAGATCTCTACTAAAACTAACTTAGTTGTGTCCTTATATAGGCAGTCCCTACTTTTTATTTACGTACTCTTTATTATCTTGCAAACCTATCCAACAACACCTACAAAGTACTTCTAGTTTCATACTTGTTCTAGGTAAAGCGAACGTCAAGCGTGCGTAGAGTTGTATCCGTGGTCGATAGAACTTGAGGGAATATTTGTTCTACCTTTAGCTCCTCGTTGGGTTCGACACTCTTACTTATCGAAAACTGTTGCAATCCCCTATACTTGTGGGTTATCAAAACGAGCCACCCACCAAAAGCATGAATCAAGGGTAGAGGAAGTTCAACAAGCACTACAAAAAAGACACTTCCATGATGATACGTGTTTGTCACACTAGGTCATGTTTTCTGTCATGCATGTGCATCCATGAAAAATTTATGATAGAATCAAGATAGTCATACCTGTGCTGTCATAGAAGTGTTCCATGACATTACCAAAATTATCATCACGGAAGTGTCCACTTCCATCATGATAAATCGCACGTCATGGAAGTGCTTTCGTCAAGGGTGACCGACACGTGGCATCCACCGTAACGGGTCATCGTTAAGCTATCGGGTGTGGTTTTGGATCCGATAACCTGCTAACAGCCCAAACCAATGAGGATTTTCCACATGTAAAATTCTCATTGGCCGGAGGAAACACGTGTTGGCTCACCGTTGGGACAGATGTCATCCATTCATTGGACAGGAGGTGCCTATGATACGTCGACACGTGGCACGGCCCAACAGAGGCCCATTCCGGTGAAAAGGCCGGCCCGTTTGACTTGGTCAAAAGGTAACGGGCCGACCCACGGAAAGCCTATTAATGGCTTGTTCGTATATAGCCCATTTACGGTCCGCTAACTCACGGCCCGTTTGGGCCTATCGGAGTTAATCCTAGTAGCTTCATTTGGGCCGTCCAATATGATTCCAGCCCATTGTAACTTCCGGCCCATGTATGGCCCATGATGTCTTTCGGCCCATACGAGGCCATTTGTAACTCTTGGCCCATTAATGGCACATGGTGAATCTGGCCCGTGATGAATAGTGTACCCCTTTATACCTATTAACGGCCCATTATTCCATTGGGCCATTTCCAACCCGTGTTATGTTTCAACCATCTCAGGGCCCATTTATTCTTGGGCTCATTTCCAGCATTCGATTACTTATGGCCCGTCATTGGTCTTTTCTGCTTGTGGGCCAAATTCATCCCGTGGTTACAATCAGCCCGTTTGCAGCTAGTTAATCCGTTGGGCCGTTTTCTTAACATCATCGAATACGACCGATTAACAACGGCCTGTTATTATCGGCCCATGAACGGACAATTCCAAATCTAGCCTGTTTACGGCCCAGAATGCGGTCTGTTATTGGCCCATGTTTGGCCTATTGATCATACGACACATAGAAGGCCCATTGATGCTACGGCCCGTAGAAGGCCCATTGATGCTACGCCCCATAGAAGGCCCATTCTTTCTACGGCCCTAAAAAGGCCCATTGTTTCTACGGCCTGTAGGAGGCCCATGGTAACTACAGTAAATATGTAGCCCATGGTTATTGTGGCCTAGTTTTAAAAAATAGGTTATTGCGGCCACTAGCAAATAGCAGAAAAAGAACTGCACTGACTACAAGCAAACAAATAAATAAGACAACATGGAAATAAATAAGCAAGCAACTTACGCTAGGCTATCATGACTATTACACATATTACATCCACTGGGCATCAAAGTTCGACACCAGTGAAAATATAGGGAACAAAGCAGCATATCATATACAATGGTTGTCAAACTTGGCGACCAGTGCAAATAAACGCCGCAGCAAAACAAGTCCAGAACTGAAACCACTTTAGACACCTCATAGGTTTAGCATGTAGTATACCAAACTCATTTTGGTAAACCGGTTCAGTATTAAGGTGGAAAGGATAACAACATGAAACAAACATATATCTATGTACTATGGTCAATGTATTGTCCATATCATTCTACTTTATGTTGCCAAATCAAGATAGAGACACGGTTCAACTCATATATTTTTAAGACACAACAGCATAGACAGAATATAAGTGTGAGAAACTACACAACATTGGCAACACTTGTAATGTGCATCACATGAGAACATAGTTGTTTATACAACTAAAAATGAAATCAACATAGAGCAGGATGTTAGAACAGCAATCCAGTTAAAGAAATAGGTTTAAAACATACCTGTTGCGCCATTGGAGTTTCAATTGGATTCTTCAAATTCGAAAGTAGTTGGTATGAGTAAATACAGTGATGCAACAACAAAGGAGTATGGACCATAGCTACGGGATCTGACCTGAGAACAGTTGCTCATCTGCTTTAAACGTGGAGTTTGGCTTCGCTGTGGTGGTCTTCGTGCTTTGGGCATTGCAGTTGCTTTACAAACTGCTCGTGTGGGGGTACTCTGTGGTGGACATGGTGCTTTGTCAACTAGAAGTGGGTTACTATCCGCTGGGGTTGGGGTTAGATGGGTTGTAGCTGGTTCTCTGCCCAACGGTGTAAGTGTGCAATCTGGAAGAGTGTTGATTATGTGTGGTGGGGCATGTTTGTGGGCCAGTACAACCATGGTTCTATCTACATCGACGGGTAGCACTGTCTTTTGTGAAGAATGGGTTTTTTCTCCCTTAGATACTGCCATCACCCCCTCCAATTCAAATGGCTGATAAACAAGAAAAGAAATTGAACATGCAGACATTGTATGATAGACAGATGTGGTAATTCACATATATGTTGTCTAACCAAACAGGACAGCCTGACACAATTTCACATATATGATGCCTAACTAAACAGGATAGCATGACACAGTTTCAGATATATGATGGATAACTTAACAGGATATAATGACATAATTCCACATATGATGAGTATCTAAACAGGATGACATGACAAAACTATATGATGTCTTTCTAAAATAAGTTGGGATGAAATAATTCACATAAATGTTGTCTAAGTATACAGGATGGCATGATATGATTGACATAATTGATTCATATACTAAGTAGTTGGCACTCGCATGTATGATATCTAAACTAAGCAGATGGAATTCAATATTGTGCATATGATGTCTAAACTAAGCAATGAAAGACACCATATGCATGACAGGAGAAATATAAACATTGCAACTTAGAGCATACACCTTAGGTGGGATATAGGACTGGTCATCTATCTCTAAATCCTCCTCTGAGGAGCTCCCTGTAACCATCGAGATATATGCTTCAACAGGTATCATTGCCTGCTCTGAAGACCTTGTTTTCACTCCTGATTTTTCCATAACCGGCTCAAATGGCTGATACACATGAAGGGTAGTTCAATATACACAAATTGTTGACAAATGGAATACGTAATGAAAAAATAGATGGCATGAGATAATTCACATATATGATGCCTGGCTACATGGCGGTGCATAATTCACATATATGATAACTAGCTGAAAAACATGGCATTGCATAATTCACATATCTAATATAGAAAGCAAACAGGAGGCATTCACACAAAGCATGCCTAATCTAAGCAGATGGCATGGCAATGCAAGACACCATATGCATGATATGAGCAATATAACCTTGCCAAGTTAGAGCATGCACCTCGGGGGGATACGACTGATCATCTGTCTCTGAATCCTCCTCTGAGGAGCTATCTGTATCCAGCAAGAAATCTGCATCGACAGGTAGCACTGACTGCTCAGAAGACCTTGTTTTCACTCCAGATTTTCCCATGACCGACTCAAATGGTTGATGCACAGGAAGTAGATGAATGTATAAACATTGTTGACAAATGGAATACATTATGAAAAAAATATGGCATGATACAATTCACATATACAATGACTGGCTAAACAGGATGGCATTGCATGATTCACGTATATGATGCCTGGCTAAAGAAGATGGCATTGCATAATTCCGATATACTCCCTCCGGTCCTAAATATTTGTCTTTTTAGAGATTTCAAAAGGACTACTACATACGGATGTATATAGACATATTTTAGAGTGTAGATTCACTCATTTTGCTCCATATGTAGTCACTTGTTGAAATCTCTAAAAAGACAAATATTTAGGAACGGGGGGAGTATGATAGAGAAACCAAACATGTGGCATTCACACAAAGAAAATCTAAAGTAAATTGATGACATATAAGATCAATAATGTAAGCAATGCGAGGCGCCATATGCATGATATGACCAACATCAGCATGCCAGGTTAGAGCAAACACCTCAGGTGGTAAACAGGAGTGGTCGGCTCCCTCTGAATCCCCATCTGAACAGTTATCTTCCTCTGGAATATAATCTGGAATGGAGGGAGGGGGCACTTCAGCCACCATGGAGCGGCGTCTGCATGACATTGTATTCCCATGCAACAGTCTTCTCTTTTTCTCTACATGTTCAGTACGATTGTGTACAATAGCTGACATGCATAATAAAAAATTAGTTAGGTTTTGTAAGGCCTAAGGGGTGCATGCAGAAATCAAGACTGATGGTAGCAAATGAGTGGATAGATCCAAAACTAGTGATAGTAGGTAGATTATAGCTTCAGTTTAAAAAGATAGACAATGGATCATCTACTATTTGTTGCCCACCCAACATGAACCACATAGAAGACCCCAGATGAACCAGATAGTAGACAAATACTATTCGTTGCTGCCTCGATATGAGACCCATGGGCATTTTAAAACTCAAGTTTGAACGATAAAGTAGCAGGTAATAATAACCGATGTATAACGTAATAAAACACGAAAGATTGTGACCTCTCTTCCGGAACTCAGGTTCATCTACTCAGTCGATGATGGTAATGCAGTTGGCGTGGCTGCCGGTAACGGGGAAGATGATCGGAGGAGGTGAAAGAAAGTTTGCATGGGGAATCTGTGTTGTAGTGAACGCTTCTGTCGATGGTGCACCTCGGGTGGGGTGGATGACGACACGGCAGGAGCAGGACATAACACACAGAGTTTTCATTGACGCCTATCTGAAAATGAAGTAAATCTGTAAGGGCTCCTTAGAATTGGAGGATTCCAAACACAGGGACAGGAAAAACGTAGGAATAGGATAGGAATGCACATGCAAAAAAAGCATTTGGAAACATAGGGTTTCTGCGAACCTCGGTGTTTGATTCACATGAATTGGAAGAACACACGAATGGAGAAACATGGTCAAATTAAAGTCAAACCACGTGAAAAGTGAAAAAATAAGAATCTTATTATGACAGTAATGCAATTAGTCCTGTTCTTCATGCATATTAATTTGAAAAGGACGTCCAATTGGATATTAAAATTCCTACCATTTTTCTTTGAAAGAGACACCAAAGGAAAAAAAATCCTGCAGTTTTGCTTTGCTCCACTCCTAACCAAATGCATGAATAGTAGTACCATAGTAGTTCCATAGCAAAGGATCCCTGAGGGATTGACATGAATGCAGAGTAACAAAGTGATGCAACGAGTGTACAACCTCTTTGGCATAGCCTTGTCGACCTCAGCATCAGTGGGTTGGACGTGGAGGATAGTGATGCTGGTGTGACTGTAGGAGGCGGGGAAGAAGATCTGAGGCCTCTAGAAACGGCACCGATGGTACTGCTCCGCTGTGATGGACGGTTCCGTTGTTGGAGCAGCTCCGGTGAGGTGTACGGCGGCAAGGTTGAAGCAAGACAAGATAGGCAACGTTAATCTGAAGTGGGACTCTAATATCATCTGTAATAGATGATGTAAAATACATCACCAAAAAGTGCTAGATGTAAAATGCATCAGCCGCGCCACGGCCGCTCCTACAAATGTTGTAAATACTGTTTACTCCTCTTGTATGCACTGTATGCCACTGTTGGTGACCCCTTGGACATATAGAAGGAGGCCCAAGGCCTAGCTACAAGATGGGGGACCAGCTAGCCCAGTTCATACGGGTATCTATTGTGTACTATTCATCACATAGCGCTCTTGGAGCCAGAGCCCAAGAACACAGAATATACACTCAAGCAGGACTAGGGTTTTACTCTTCTAAGCGGCCCGAACCTGGGTAAAAATCCCCTCGCGCTGATCGCTAGACCTGCTCTTTGCACAACTCTTCACCCCCGCCAACCGTAGTAGGGGTCCTCGGGATCCCATAGGTGTCCTTTTCCCCGACATCTTTGGCGCGCCAGGCAGGGGGGAAAGGCTGTGCAAATCTGGTCTAGCAGTTAGCGCGTCAGTTTCTTCAAGATCATCATCATCACCTTCCATGGAGCCCAAGAAAAAGGGCTCCAGGATGATGAAGCCTTCCACATACAAACTTCCTTCACCCACGCCTGCGGGTGGCGCGGGCGGCGCTAGCACCGCGGACGGCGTGGCTGCTGTGGTAGGCACGACCAGCATAGGCGGCATGGTCGCCGTGCCCGCTGCATCAAGAGCGGGCGATGGAGATGCTGGAGGCGGTCATCTTTCGTGACCCCCGACCAAATTTCTTCACCAACAATGGCGTCTTCTTCGCCATCATCACAATTCAGAGGAAGCTAAGTTCCAAAACTTTAATTACATCATGTTGCATAGTCTTATCCTTAATGACGTTTTTTGCACATAACCTGTGCGCAAAGGAGCACATTTGGAATATTCTGCACTCTAGGTTGTTCAGGTCCGGCTAGCAACGCCTATGCATCCGTGTTTATTTTCGATGTGTTAAGCCCCTGGCAAGGCAGCATTCTCTTTCGGGTGCTAACTAGGACCTGATCCTAAGCTCCATTGACTAGAACGTGCATAACCAGGCGATATTCCGGCAAGCGTAGGGAATAGTTGTGCAAAAAAATAGTCATTTAAGGAAAATACTTAACAAGTTTTTGTTTATTTGAGATTTCTGCACAAACCCGCATGCTAAGGAACCTTCTCGGGGCTAGTTGCGCTCCATGTTGCCTCAAGACCACTCGGCAACTTGTGCAACTGCACTAGAACCAGGAAGGCAAAACTTTCCGGGAGGCGATGTTCCCGAGTAGCTGCTAAGGGCCCGTTCCCTCAAGCGTTGTTGACTAGATCATATGCACCGGAAAGCATTCTAGCAGGCACAGGGAATATTTAGCAGAAGTCAAAATTTACAAGTAAGTTAAGTGCAATTTGGATACTAATTTACTTGTCATATTTAAACGTATTATGGCCCGGGGGCTGGCAACGCCCTTAGGACCAATCTTTTTGGTGTCAAGAACGATGAAGTTCTTCACCATAAGCCTTCCCGGCAATGATCTTGCTGGGAGCCGGTATCAAGGATGATGAAGTTCTTTGCCATGAGCCTTCCCGGCGGTGTTGAGAACTCCGGAGTTCTCCACTGAAATCGGGCATCGAGAACGTCAAAGTTCTCTGCTGAAGATAAAAGCCTTCCTAGTGACAAGCTTGCCGGAAGCCGGCGTTGAGAACGTCAAAAGTCTTCGCTAAAAACATAAGAATTCTCGGCAACAGCCTTGCCGGGAGCAAGAAAGGAAACAAAACCACACTCTAGCATCAAGATCTATAGAGTTCTCTGCCATAAAATTTCCATGGAAGCAGACTCGTGGGCTGGCCAACGCCTTTGGAAGCAACCTTTTTGGGTAACATGGTTAAACACTATCATGACCCATGCAAAATTTGGCCCCAACTCCCGTGTCGAGCTCTTAGAGATCTCCGCTGAAACTGGGCCTGGGGGCTGTGTTGGTCTAATGAGAACTAGGGTCCCACTAACCTTTAAAGATTGGCCATGACAGTGCTCAGCAATGCCCGGCAATCATTTCGCCGACAAGCACTACTACCGCGTGAGGAGCGTCTCTCCCACGGCATGGATCAACACTCAAGCACACCAACCAGAAGGTTCCCCAGAAAGGTACCCCCTGCCGGGATAGTCTGGCGGGGTCGAGACCACGCCCGGGATCGAGTCCAAGCTACTTCAGCAGAGTCTCTAGGGCCTCCAAACCAGACCTCGGTGAGCCTTAGATCGACAAGCAAGTTCCTTGCCACCCTCCAAGCCAGACCCCTGAAAGCCTCGGATCGACAAGCAAGTTCCTTGTTGCCCTCCAAGCCAGACCCCGTCAAGCCTCGGATCAGTAAGCAAGTTGCTTGCCGCCCGGCAAGCTTCGTACCGGCAAGCAAAGTTCCTTGCCAGCGCTCTATATCAATGATAGGCACGTCATTAGATAGATGAGGACTGCATGGCCACGTATTCATCCACCGCTCTAGAACTACCTATATTGGAGTCTTCCCAAGCATGTGTCAAGATGGCATGGCTAGATGCTCAAGCGGTGGTGACTAGGTAGGCTACTTTCCTGCTGACCGAATAGAAGCCATGCACCCAAGCGGGGCATTTAAATTCATTGTCAGTGATAAGGATGGTCACACTATAGTGACTTTACACCTCTTGTATGCACCGTATGTCACTGTTGGTGACCCCTTGGACATATAGAAGGAGGCTCAAGGCCTAGCTACAAGAGGGGGGACCGGCTAGCCCAGTTCATACGGGTAGCTGCTGTGTACTATTCATCACATAGAGCTCATGGAGCCAGAGCCCAAAAACACAGAATATGCACTCAAGCAGGACTAGGGTTTTACACTTCCGAGCGGCCCAAACCTGGGTAAAAATCCCCTCGCGCTGATCGGTATACCTGCTCTTTGCACAACTCTTCAGCCCCACCAACCGTAGTAGGGGTCCCCGGGATCCCATAGGTGTCGTTTTCCCCGACACCGGAAAAGGCCCCTAGATGGGATCTCACGGGTACAGAAGGTTGCGGCAGTGGAAAGTGTTTTCATGGCTCTCCTGATTGGTTTTGGAATATATGAGAATATATAGGCGGAAGAAATAGGTCAGTGGAGTCACGAGGGGCCCAGAAGGGTGGGGGCGCGCCATCCGTTCTTGTGGCTGCCTCATGGCTTCCCTGAATTGCACTCCAAGTCCTCTTGATGTCTTTTGGTCCAAGAAAAATCATCGCAAAAGTTTCATTCTGTTTGGACTCTGTTTGGTATTCCTTTTATGCGAAACTCTAAAACAATGAAAAAACAGAAGCTGGCACTGGGCTCTAGGTTAATAGGTTAGTCCCAAAAGTAATATAAAATAACATATTAATGCATATAAAACATCCAACACAGATAATATAATAGCATGGAACAATAAAAAATTATAGATATGTTGGAGACGTATCAAGAATCCCCAAGCTTAATTCCTGCTTGTCCTTGAGTAGGTAAATGATAAAAACAGAATTTTTGATGTGGAATGCTACCTAACATACTTATCCATGTGATTTTATTTATTGTGGCATGAATGTTTAGATCCATATTATTCAAAACAAAAGTTTAATATTGACATAAAACAATAATAATTCAAGCATACTAACAGGGCAATTATGTCTTCTCAAAATAACATGTCCAAAGAAAGCTTATCCCTACAAAATCATATAGTCTAGCTATACTCCATCTTCATCACACAAAATATTTAAATCGTGCACAACCCCGATGACAAGCCAAGCAATTGTTTCATACTTTTGATGTTGTCAAACTTTTTCAACTTTCACGCAATACATGAGCATGAGCCATGGACATAGCACTATAGGTGGAATAGAAGGTGGTTGTGGAGAAGACAAAAAGAAGGAGATGTATCAACGGGCTATGGAGATGCCCATCAATATATATCAATGTGAGTGAGTATGGATTGCAATGCAATGGATGCACTAGATCTATAAGTTTATGAAATCTCAAAAGGAAACTAAGTGGGTGTGCATCCAACTTGCTTGCTCACCAAGACCTAGGGCAATTTGAGGAAGCCCGTCATTGGAATATACAAGCCAAGTTCTATACTGCAAAGTTCCCACTAGTATATGAAAGTGACAATATAGGAGACTATGTATCATGAAGATCATGGTGCTACTTTGAAGCACAAGTGTGGTAAAAGGATAGTAGCATTGCCCCTTCTCTCTTTTCTCTCATTTTTTTATTTGGGCCTTCTCACATTTTTTTGGCCTCTTTTTTTCGTCCGGAGTCTCATCCCGACTTGTGGGGGAATCATAGCCTCCATCATCCTTTCCTCACATGGGACAATGTTGTAGTAATGAATATCATCACACTTTTATTTACTTACAACTCAAGAATTACAACTCGATACTTAGAACAAAATATGACTCTTTGTGAATGCCTCCGGCGGTGTACCGGGATGTGCAATGAATCAAGAGTGACATGTATGAAAGAATTATTAACGGTGGATTTGCCACAAATACGATGTCAACTACATGATCATGCAAAGCAATATGATAATAATGGAGCATGTCATAATAAATGGAACGGTGGAAAGTTGCATGGCAATATATCTCGGAATGGCTATGGAAATGCCATAATAGGTAGGCATGGTGGCTGTTTTGAGGAAGGTATATGGTGGTTTTATGGTACCGGCGAAAGTTGCGCGGTACTAGAGAGGCTAGCAATGGTGGAAGGGTAAGAGTGCGTATAATCCATGGACTCAACATTAGTCATAAAGAACTCACATACTTATTGTAAAAATCTATTATTTATCGAAACATAGTACTACGCGCATGCTCCTAGGGGATAGATTGGTAGGAAAAGACCATCACTCGTCCCCAACCGCCACTCATAAGGAAGACAATCAATAAAGAAATCATGCTCCGACTTCATCACATAACGGTTCACCATACGTGCATGCTACGGGAATCATAAACTTTAACACAAGTATTTCTCAAATTCACAATTACTCACTAGCATGACTCTAATATCACCATTTTCATATCTCAAAACAATCATAAGGAATCAAACTTCTCATAGTATTCAATGTACTTTATATGAAAGTTTTTATTATATCCATCTTGGATGCCTATCATATTAGGACTAATTTTATAACCAAAGCAAATTACCATGCTGTTTAGAGACTCTAAAAATAATATAAGTGAAGTACAAGAGTTCATCAATTTCTATAGAATAAAACCACCGCCATGCTCTAAAAAGATATAAGTGAAGTACTAGAGAAATATTGCCTAGCTCAAAAGATATAAGTGAAGCACATAGAGTATTCTAATAAATCACGATTCATGCGTGTCTCTCTCAAAAGGTGTGAACATCAACGATGATTGTGGCAAAAAAAATCAAAGACTCAAATCATACAAGACGCTCCAAGCAAAACACATATCATGTGGTGAATAAAAATATAGCCTCAAATAAAGTTATCGATAGACGAAGACGAAAGAGAGGATGCCTTCGGGGCACCCCCAAGCTTAGGCTCTTGGTTGTCCTTGAATATTACCTTGGGTTGACTTGGGAATCCCCAAGCTTAGGCTCTTTCCACTCCTTATTACATAGTCCATCAAATCCTTACCCAAAACTTGAAAACTTCACAACACAAAACTCAACAGAAAATCTCATAAGCTCTGTTAGTATAAGAAAATAAATCACCACTTTTGATACTGCTGTGAACTCATTCTTTATTTATATTGGTGTAATATCTACTGTATTCCAACTTTTCCATGGTTCATACCCCCCGATACTAGCCATAGATTTATCAAAATAAGCGAACAACACATAGAAAATAGAATCTGTCAAAAACAGAACAATCTGTAGCATTCTGGAGATTTCAAATACTTTTGTAGCTTCAAAACTTCTGAAAATTTAGGAAGACCTAAGAAGTTTGTTTTTTAATCTTCTGCAAAAAGAATCAGTATTTTGTCGCGCTTATGCAAAAAACTAAAATTAATCTGCTGGGTGCAAAAGTTTCTGTTTTTCAGCAAGATCAAATCAACTATCACCGTAAGCCATCCCAAAGGTCTTACTTGGCACAAACACTAATTAAGACACAAAACCACATCTAACTAGAGGCTAGATGAATTATTTATTTAAAAACATCAAGGAAAAATATTGGGTTGTCTCCCAACAAGCGCTTTTCTTTAAATCCTTTTAGTGAGGCATCGATAATTTTAATGATGCTCACATGAAAGATAACAATTGAAACATGAAGAGAGCATCATGAAACATGTGACAAACAAGTTTAAGTCTAACATGATTCCTATGCATAGGGATTTTATAAGTAAACAAATTATCAAGACAAACAAAAACTACCATATGCAAGGAAGAAGAAAGAAACAATAGCAATCTCAACATAACGGGAGGTAATTCTGTAACATGAAAATTTCTACGACCATATTTTCCTATCTCGTAATAATTACATGTAGGATCATTTTCAAATTCAACAATATAGCTATCACATAAAATTTTCTCTTCGTGATCCACTTGCATGCAAAGTTGACACTCTTCCGAAATAGTGGGATTATCATAAAATAAAGTCATGACCTCTCCGAACCCACTTTTATCAAAAACTTCATAAGATTGAACATTATCCAAATATGTGGGATCTAAAGTTTACACTCTTAAAAACCCACTTTCAGTATTATTGCAAACGTTATTATCAATCTCATATTCATCATGGGGCTTAAATAAAATTTCAAGATTGTAAGAAGAGTCACCACAATCATGATCATTGCAACAAGTAGTGGAGATAGCAAAACTAGCATCCCCAAGCTTAGGGTTTTGCATATCATTAACACAATTGACATTAATAGAATTTATAATAACATCATTGAAATCATGCTTTTCATTCAAGGAGCTATCGTGAATCACTTCATAAATTTCTTCTTTCAACACTTCATCACAATTTTTAGATTCACGAATTTCAAGCAAAATCTCATAAAGATAATCTAGTGCACTCAACTCACTAGCAATTGGTTCATCATAATTGGATCTTTTAAAAATATTAGCAAGTGGATGAGGATCCATATCAATAGATTTTTAGCAAGCGAAGATGCAAGCAAATAGAAGGCACATGGCAACACAAGCAAATGAAAAGACGAACGGAAGAAGGGCGAAGAAAAGGGTAAATGTTTTTGAAAATCATTTTAGAAGTAGGGAGAGGAAACTAGAGGCAAATGGCGAATAATGTAATGCAAGAGATGATAGTTTATGATGGGTACTTGGTATGTCTTGACTTGTCGTAGATCTCCCCGGCAATGGCGCCAGAAATTCTTCCTGCTACTTCTTGAGCTTGCATTGGTTTTTCACTTGAAGAGGAAAGGGTGATGTAGCAAAGTAGAGTAAGTATTTCCCTCAGTTTTGAGAACCAAGGTATCAATCCAGTAGGAGACAACAAACAAGTCACCGAATACCTGCACAAACGATCAAACAAACTTGCACCCAATGCGATAAAGGGGTTGTCAATCCCTTCACGGTTATTTGCAAAATTGAGATCTGATAGAGATAAATAAACGGTAAAGTAAATATTTTTGGTATTTTTGGTTTATAGATCAGAAAGTAAAAGATTGCAAAGGAAGTAAATAGGAAACTAATATTGCAGATCGGAAACTTATATGATGGAAAATAGACCCGGGGCCATAGGTTTCACTTGTGACTTCTCTCAAGATAGGAAACATTATGGTGGGTGAACAAATTACTGTCGAGCAATTGATAGAAAAGCACAGAGTTATGACGATATCTAAGGCAATGATCATGAATATAGGCATCACGTCCGTGTCAAGTAGACCGACTCTTGCCTGCATCTACTACTATTACTCCACACATCGAACGACTGCTGCCTGCATCTAGAGTTTTAAGTTCATGAATAACGGAGTAACACATTAAGTAAGATGACATGACGTAGCAGGATAAACTCAAGCAATATGATGAAAACCCCATCTTGTTATCCTCGTTGGCAACAATACAATATGTGCCTTGCTGCCCCTACTATCATTGGGAAAGGACACCGCAAGATTGAACCCAAAGCTAAGCACTTCTCCCATTGCAAGGAAAACCAATCTAGTTGGCCAAACCAAATCGATAGTTCAAAGAGACTTGCAAAGATATCAAATCATGCATATAAGAATTCAGAGGGGATTCTAATAATAATCATAGCTAAGCTGATCATAAATCCACAATTCATCGGATCTCGGCAAACACACCACAAAAAAGTATTACATCGAATAGATCTCCAAGAACATCGAGGAGAACATGGTATTGAGAATCAAAGAGAGAATAAGCCATCTAGCTACTAGTTATGGACCCATAGGTCTGTGGTAAACTACTCACGCTTCATCGGAAGGGCAATGGTGTTGATGTAGAAGCCCTCCTTGATCGAATCCCCCTCCGGCAGGACGCCGGAAAAGGCCCCTGGATGGGATCTCATGGGTACAGAAGGTTCCGGCGGTGGAAAAGTGTGTTCGTGGCTCTCCAGATTGGTTTTGGAATATATGAGAATATATAGGCAGAAGAAATAGGTCGGTGGAGTCACGAGGGGCCCACAAAGGTGGGGGCGCGCCGTCCGTCCTTGTGGCTGTCTCGTGGCTTCCCTGACTTGCACTCCAAGTCCTCTGGATGTCTTTTGGTCCAAGAAAAATCATCGTGAAAGTTTCATTCCGTTTGGACTCCGTTTGGTATTCCTTTTCTGCAAAACTCTAAAACAAGGAAAAAACAGAAACTAGCACTAGGCTCTAGGTTAATAGGTTAGTCCCAAAAATAATATAAAATAAAATATTAATGCATATAAAACATCCAAATCAGATAATATAATAGCATGGAACAATCACAAATTATAGATACATTGGAGACGTATCATGCCCCCGATGAACTATTCACTGACAATTTTTGCCGGCGCTTTTAGATGTGAAAAATGTCTTCGATTGCCTCTACCATGGCGTCATGTCCTTTGATGACTATTTCATCTTGAAGAATGATGTCGTTCGAAGGATTGGATTCTCTGGTTATTACAAGTGCACGGTCGCATTGCGGATTCTTACATATGGCACCATCGCAGATTCATGGACAAATACCTACGAATGTCTGAGAGAACATGTAGAGACGCCATGGTCAAATTTGCCACTATCGTGATCTCATTGTTTGGACCTTGGTACTTGAGAGAACCAACTATCACAATCACCGAGAGGCTCTTGGCAATGTCCGAAGCAAGAGGGGGGTCAGGTTTGCTCAGATATCTTGACTGTATGCATTGGAGATGGAAGGACTGTCCAAAAGCTCTAGAAGGGCAATACTAGGGCCATGTTAAGAAGCCATTTTTCATTCTTGAAGCAACTACGTAATAGGATCCCTGAATTTGGCACACTTTCTTTGGCATGCCCGACTCTCACAATGAGATCAATGTGTTGCAGCGGTCTCCATTGTTTGCTAGGCTGATTGAAGGGAAAGATCCTCCATGCAACTATACTGTTAATGGACATGAATACAACATGGGCTACTATCTTGTTGACGGTATCTATCCTCCTTGGGCTACCTTTTTGAAGACCATCTATGAGCCAGTTGGTTAGAAAGGGTCTTACTTTGCCCATAGACAATAAGCATATAGAAAGGATGTGGAGAGGGCATTTGGAGTGCTCCAGGCCCATTTTGAAGTTTTTTGTGGACCTACTAAACAATGGAATTTGTGTGATCATGCACAACATGATCGTGGAGGATGAGGGTGAAGATGTTGCCGCAACTCCTGAATTTGAGAGCATGGGTGATCCTCTCAAACTTCCAGATCAGAATCTGGCCACATTTGATGAGTTTATTCAAATGACCAAAACATTTGGCATTGAGAAACTCATGAGCAACTCAAGAAAGATTTGATTGAGCACTTGTGGGTGATTAAAGGGGACAACTAGAACATATTTTCTTGTTGATTTCAAGTTTCAACTATGTTAATTTGAAAACTTTGTTGGTATGTAATATTTAAGTTAGAACAAAGATTTGATATGCGGTTGTTTTGAGCTTGTGTACTTAAAAAATAGAGGTAGAAGATTTTCAGCTAGCTTTGGATGGTCGGCTCTCGCATCATTGTCCACAGACAGGTCTGTCGAATTCAGGGCTCTGCAGACCCTTGAGAGGTTCGAACACTGGGGTGCGTATGAAGAACTCCTTCTCCGCGACCTGCCGGCCCAACGATTCCACAGCCTAGCTCGACGAACCCAAGGAACAGGAGACACAACTATTTATCTTGGTTCGGGTCACCTTGCGGTGTAATACCCTACTCCATCTTTGAGGTGGATTGCCTCGAGGGGCTGAGGATGCACTGGTACAGTGGATGAACAACCTCAGGAGGTGAGGTGTTCTTGTGCTCGATGACCTGGTGAGGTGGTCAGGGTGGAGTGGATCTGATCCTTCTCTCCCTCTCGATGCCTGCTACGGTGGTGGCTAAGTCCTATTTATAGTGGCCTTGGTCCTCTTCCCAAATGTACGTTGGAAGGGATCCTGCATCAGCCAATTTTGAAGGGAGAAATCTAGTACAAGTTATCCTAACAAAAGTAGACTTCGCCTGCAAAAGGCTCTGGTGGTGACACTGTCGTGGGGTCCATGATGACCTCCGTCCTATCGTCCTGGTGGTCTTGGTATTGTTGCACTAATATGGAAACCTTTGCTTGATTCCTCGGGACTCCGCGCCTGCGCTTGCCCCCTTGGCACCAAAGGGGAAACACATACACTGTGCCCGCTGGCGCCCGCCTGGCCTTGGTCGTCATGGCTCACGTCATGTGAACCTCGCGAGGTGCACCTTGCCTTGATATCTCCGCTCCTCAGGAGCCACCCTAGTGAGGCCACCACCTAGGGAGGTCTTGGTGTCATCTGCCTCGCGAGGCTTGGCCCCTCGCGAGGGTCTTGTGTTGTTGCTGTTGAAACTAGGCCGTACGAGGCCGCTGATGGAGCCACGCCATAGTGTCACACCCTCGATGCGACTATATCTCCCACGTGTCGAGGCACGACTTAGAGGCATAATCGCATTGAAGGCATATGTCGCAAGTTAGGCAATCTTCACAACATCCCATGTAATATAGATAATAAAAGGGGAGATAACATAGTTGGCTTACACTCGCCACGTCAATCAAGTACATAAATAACATTACATCATCCAAACACTCATGGCCCGTCTACAGCGCCAAAATAAAAGATAACCCAACATGCGACACGGTCCCGATCAACCCCAACTGGTCACCACTACTGATCATCAGGAAAGGAAACATAGTAACATTGAGAGTCTTCGTCGAACTCCCACTTGAGCTCAAGCGCGTCACCTGGAGTGGAATCATTAGGCCCTTCATCTGGTGTAATAGTAATCTGTGAGCCACAGGGACTCAGCAATCTCGCACCCTCGCGATCAAGACTATTTAAGCTTATAGGTAAGGCAAGGTAAAATATGTGGAGCTGCAGCAAGCGACTAGCAAATATGGTGGCTATCCTGTTCGCAAAAGAGAGCAAGAAGAGGAGGCAAAGCGCGAGTGAGAAACTAGAGAGCAACCTGCGCAAACATTACTCCAACACCATGTCCACTTCCCGGGCTCCGCTGAGAAGAGGCCATCACGGTAACACACTCAGTTGATTCATTTTAATTAAGTTAAGGTTCAAGTTATCTACAACCGGACATTAACAAATTTCCATCTGCCCATAACCGCGGGCACGGCTTTCGAAAGTTCAAATCCCTGCAGGGGAGTCCCAACTTAGCCCATGACAAGCTCTCACGGTCAACGAAGGAATAGACCTCCTCCCAAGACGTTCCGATCAGACTCGGTATCTCGGTTCTTCAAGACACTTCGACAGGTTAAAACAAGACCAGCAACACCGCCCGAATGTGCCGACAAATCCCGATAGGAGCTGCACATATCTCTTTCTCGGGGCACACTCAGATGAGCGCTCCATACAACTAAAACCAAATCTCGAGTTTCCCCGAGGGGGCGCTGCACAGGACTCTAGTTTGGACCAACACTCAGAGGAGCAGTGGCCTGTGGGGGTTTAAATAAGATGACCCTCGGGCTCCGTAAACCCAAGGGAAAAAGAGGCTAGGTGGCAAATGGTAAAACCAAGGTTGGGCATTGCTGGAAAAGTTTTAATCAAGGCAAACTATCAAGGGGTTCCCATTATAACCCAACCGCGTAAGGAACGCAAAATCCAGGAACATAACACCGATATGACGGAAACTAGGGCGGCAAGAGTGGAACAAAACACTAGGCGAGAGGCCGAGCCTTCCACCCTTTACCAAGTATATAGATGCATTAAGATAACATGGCAATATAATGATATCCCAACAAGTAAATAAATGTTCCAACAAGGAACGGCCTCCAATCTTCACCTGCAACTAACAACGCTATAAGAGGGGCTGAGCAAAGCGGTAACATAGCCAATCAACGGTTTGCTAGGGCATGGTGGGTTAGAGGTTTGACATGGCAATTTGGGAGGCTTGAAATCAAGTGGTAGGCATCGTAGCATTGGCATAGCAAAAGAGCGAGCAATCTAGCATAGCAAAGATAGTAGTGATTTCGAGGGTATGATCATCTTGCTTGCGCAGTTGTCAGAGTTGACTGGATCCTCGAAAGCAAACTCAACGGGCTCCTCGTTAGCAAACTCGTCTCCTGGCTCTACCCAAACAAGACAAACAAGCAACAAGGACACAATCAACCACGTGCAAGGATCAACAAGATGATGCAAAGATGATATGCTATGCGGGATGCGATGCGGGATGCATATGCAAGATTTGACAAGGGATGCATGAACCTGGCCTCAACTTGGAAAACCAAGTGTTCCACTGGAAAGATGAGATGAAATCGCTTGAAAATGATATAAAGAACGCCGGAATCGGAGTTTCGGTTTGGAAATGCCAAGCGATTCAAATATGACCACGGTCTGCGATTTACAGCAAGTAGCCAACTAAATGCAACAAGATGAACATGCTACAGCACCCAAACATGGCATACAAATACATGGCAGGGATGCATTCAAGATGCTTAACAAAAGTCTAGCACTGAGCTATGGCCAATTCATCCATTAACAGGTTCAAACAAGCATGGCAAAAAAGCATATGGCAACCAGATTTCAGACTTGGTGAAATTAACACTTGTCTGGAATTTCAGATCAGGTAGCACACTTCGGAGCAACAAAACTACATGCTACAGGACCTGAACATGACAAAGTAAAGCATGGAATGGAGCTACTCAAAGAGCTTAACAAAAGTCCCTTAGTGACCTTGAGCCAAAATGGATCAGAAAATACAATTGCAAGCATGTGAACATAGCAAAAACATAATCAGTTTTCAGACAGTGAAAACTGGAGCATGCTGAAACATATCTCAAGTAGGCATGTTTACGAGCTCGATGCACTCACTACGGAGCAAGTCATGATAAACTAAGCATACACCCATCAAGAATACACAAAATGCAAGCTATACATGGCAAGAACAATAGCATAGCATGCACGGATCAACTACAACATCATCAGCAAAATCGCTAACAAGTAGACAATCTGCCCAGATTCACAAAGTAGCAAAAGTAGAGCTCAATTGACTCAAGCTAGGGTGCTCCATAATTGCAAACAAAGACATGGATGGGTAGAGCACTACAAGATTAACAAAACATCATTACTGATCATCCTCAAAAGAGGCACGGATCACTAGGAAACAACATGAACATATGGCATCATGAGATAAACAGATCAAGGACTTAGTGGAAATGCTAAGTCCCTGAAATTAGAATTACCAAGTGCCTCACTTGGCAAGCTTGTGCTAGTCACCACACACATCACAAAAATACATGGGTTGCACCTTTGGAAAGATGAAAAAACCCTTAACAAAACATATGTAGAACTCATGGGCATAGCATGCACACAATAATCATGGCAAAAATGACAAATGTCTAAAAGGAGCAGCAGATCTGACAATTATCTCAAGTAGCCCTCTTCTAATAGCATTTCGGGCATCAAGATGAACTCAAATGAAAATGATGCAATGGAATGAAATGATGTACTCTATGAGATGAACATTTTGATATGATATATGCCAAAAACGGAGCTACGGATGCGGAGATATAGCACGATGAACAGGAGCACATGGATTAGGGTTTTGGGCAAAAGTCAACCAGAACGAGATCTAGATCTGAGATCCGGACAGTGCGGATAACGAGGTTCGTCGGGGCACTGTTCACCGGCGGCGGGGACGACGCCAGAGGAGGTCGCCGGAGTGGCCAGACGTCGAGGAGGCGGCGGACGACGGTGGCGGCGCTCGGCGGCCGGGCGGCGAGGCACGCGGGCGGGGCGGCGCGCCGAAGCGGTGGTGCGGTGGTGGCGGTGCCTCACCGGAGCGGTGAGGCCGGCGATGGCAGGCGGCGGCGCCGGGCACCGGGCGTGGGGAAGAGGCGGCGGGGCGAGCCGGGTGCGGCGGCGGCGAGGCGCGGGCCGAGCGGGCCGGTGAAGTGGGGCGGCGCGGCAAGCAAATGGCGGAGCGCCACGTGGCAGCGGCGGCGGATCCGGACGTGTCCGGCCGGACAGAGAAATGTCCGCCGGCGCGAGAGGTGGGTGGATCTAGGGTTTCGTCCGTGAATTGAAATGGGGGGTTCTTTATATAGGCATAGAGGGAGCTAGGAGAGTCCAAATGAGGTGCGGTTTTCTGCCACACGATCGTGATCGAATGATCTAGATGATGGAGAAGGCTTAGGTGGGTTTTGGGCCAAATTGGAGGGGTGTTGGGCTGCAACACACACGAGGCCTTTTCGGTCCCTCGGTTAACCGTTGGAGTATCAAACGAAGTCCAAATGGTACGAAACTTGACAGGCGGTCTACCGGTAGTAAACCAAGGCCGCTTGGCAAGTCTTGGTCCAATCCGGAAATGTTTAATTCCCACACACGAAAGAAAGGTAGAAATGACCACCGGAGGATAACGAAGCGCCGGAATGCAGAACGGACAACGGGGAAATGCTCGAATGCATGAGATGAACACGTATGCAAATGCAATGCACATGATGACATGATATGAGATGCATGGCAACGACAACAACACACGGAGACAAAAACCCGAACCCAAGAAAATAAAATAACTTAAAGCCAGAAACGGCAAGAGTTGGAGTACAAATTGGGAAAGTTACATCCGGGGTGTTACACATAGGCCGCAGGCAGGCAAGTTAGGGTACCCCCGTTCCCAGGACGCCGACAATAGCCCTCGGGCCCAAGGCGCACTCGAGCTTGGCTTCGAGGTGAAGCCAAGGGGCTAGTGCAGAGCATCGCGGGCCCAACCGCCTGCAGGCTTGGTCGACGTGTGGCGATTGATGGGACGTGGGCGCCTCCGCTTCCCCATGCTGCCTCGGCAACTACCCGGCTTGACGAGACTCCGCTACATGCAGAGGAAAATCATCATTACGTCCGATCGTGGTGACCGGCGGTTGGCCTCCTCCTGGCTATAAATGAAGAAGGGGCAGAGCCCCCTTGCTCATCTCTGTCTTCCTGTAGTCCGCTCTTTCTTCTTCCTCTTGGTCCCTCCATCCTGCTATCTTGCCGAAATATCCATGGCGCCGATTAGGAGGTTTTCGGCAGCAGAAAAGGGAAAGATCCCCCTCGTGGGGCCCGAGCTACTTCTGCCGAAGAAGAGGTTCCGGTGCCCTCGCGACGCCGGGGTGAGGCGGGAGGTGACGTGACCCTGGTACGAGCGGCCACCCCTGGCTTCCCACTTCCTCTGTACGCTCGGGCGCCAGGCTTGGGAGAAGGTGGCAGCGTCCCACGCCATGCGAGCTGCAGGGACCAGGCAGGGGCTGCGTGACCGTCTGTCTTGCGGACCCACGCCGAAGCCTCCTCGCGTGAGTTCGTGCTGTGGGAGGCGATGCCTCTGCTCACATGGATCCGGTTCCCGCAGTTCTTCATTGAAGAGATCTGCTGAGGGGGCCGCTCGAGCTGTGGCTGCAGCATGCTGGGTGCTGCAGTTTAGCTATGGGTGCGGAGGTTGAGGTCGTCTCCCCCGACAAGATCTTCATGACTCGTGGATGGGGCGAGGTCGCCCGCGCCTACCGCGCAGAGGGGGGCCTCGCCATCCATTTCGAGTATGACGGCGCCTACACACTGTTTTTCAAGGTCTTCGGTGAGGAAGGCCGCCGCCTGGAGTGCTGCCCCAGAGGAGGCCGTCAGCAGAGAGAGGCGACGGGCGCAGTGCTTGCCGTGGGTCATGTCGATGACTCCTCCAGCAGCAGCGATGACTCCTCGGACTCTAGCGACTCTCCTAAGCCTAGCGAGTCTCCGGAGTCGAGCAACGATAGCTACGCGCCCCTGAGCTCCCACCGTGCCCGGAGCGCTGCGGCGACCTCTGCCTGGCACCGATGGTGATCTAGATGGGGTAGGCGTCGGCCTCACATGGTCCACTCTGATGGCGTCGGCGGCAGTGCCCGTAGCCGGGGCTTCTAGGGGCTGTTCTTCTTTTGTTCCATGCGAGGAATCGAAACGAACCCCGAGGGGGTATGTAAAGAACCTGCAATGCTTTTATTCCATCTCTTATTACTCTTAGCATGAGATCGTGGTTGCGTGTTTCCCTCAGGCATTACTCCCCTTTTCGTTCTTGCGGTAGCTTTAGCGCTCTACACCGTAGGTCCCAGTCCCCAGGCAGGCTCCAGCCGTCGCTAGTATGCCAGGTCGCGATGCCGTGGTCAAGGTCAGGAGGTGAGCGGCCCGAGGTCCGCTAAGAGTTCCCAAGGAGCGATGCTCAGGAGGTCCCCTTTGGCATGCAAGCAGCTCCCTGGAGGCCGAAAAGGAAAGCAGCACTGCCGAAGTGAGTTTATGACAGCGGAGGGCTTTAGGTAGAGAGATTCACTTTATTACGCATGGGTGACTTATCTTTTGGCAACCCTGTGGTGATTCCTTGCGCAACGCCCGACTCGTGCTTCAGCGGTGATGCTACTAGGTAGGGCCAAGCCGGTCTCCCCTTTCCTCGCTCATCTAAATGCTCTGCGTCCTCGGGTCCTGACCCTCGAGCGAGGCTTAGCCGCCGCTGGTATGCCAGGTCACAATGTCGTGATCAAGGCCAGGGGGTGAGGGCTGGAGACTCAGTAAGGGCTCCTAAGGCGCGATGCTCAAGAGTCCCCCCTTTAACGCGCAAGCAAATCACGTAAAAAGGGGCGGCCGGCGAGGCCGCCTGTAGTTGAGCTCTGGAGATTCCTACGGGTTAGTTCGAGGGGAGAGCATAACTCATAATCGCGTTTGCTGTCCTGCCACTGCTCTTTCCACAAGAAGATGAAGGCACTGAGGATCTGGTGAGGTGACATGCGCGGAGCGGGCCGCGAGCCAGAGCTTGATCGCACAGGTTTATTGTAACGCCCTCGATGCGGCTATATCTCCCACGTGTCGAAGCACGACTTAGAGGCATAACCGCATTGAAAGCAATGTCGCAAGTGAGGTAATCTTCACACAACCCATGTATTACATAAGGGAAAGAGATACATAGTTGGCTTACAATCGCCACTTCACACAAATACATGAATAAAGCATTACATCATCCAGATACAATCAAGGTCCGACTACGGAACCAAAATAAAAGAAGAACCCCAAATGCGACACGGTCCCCGATCGACCCCAACTGGGCTCCACTACTGATCAACTAGAACGAAAACAACACAAAGGACAAGATCTTCAAAGAACTCCTCCTTGAGCTTGGTTGCGTCATCTGCATGGACTCATCGGCACCTGCAAGCTGGTTTTGGAAGTATCTGTGAGCCACGTGGACTCAGCAATCTCGCACCCTCGCGATCAAGACTATTTAAGCTTATGGGTAAGGTAAAGGTATGAGGTGGAGCTGCAACAGGCGACTAGCATATATGGTGGCTAACATACGCAAAAGAGAGCGAGAAGAGAAGGCAAAGCACGGTCGAGAATCTGTGATCAACAAGTGATCCTAGAACAACCTACGTCAAGCATAACTCCAACACCGTGTTCACTTCCCGGACTCCGCCGGAAAGAGACCATCACGGTTACACACGCGGTTGACTCATTTTAATTAAGTTAAGGTTCAAGTTATCTACAACCGGACATTAACAAATTCCCATCTGCCCATAACCGCGGGCACGGCTTTCGAAAGTTCAAATCCCTGCAGGGGAGTCCCAACTTAGCCCATCACAAGCTCTCACGGTCAACGAAGGAATAGACCTCCTCCTGAGACATTCTGATCAGGCTCGGTATCCCGGTTCTACAAGACATTTTGACAGGGTAAAACTAAACCAGCAATACCGCCCGAATGTGCCGACAAATCCCGATAGGAGCTGCACATATCTCTTTCTCAGGGCACACCGGATCGTCCAAACTTCCGGTAGGCCAGCCTAGAGTTGCCCCTGGTGGCCACCGGCGGCTGACAAGTTGGACCAACACTCAGAGGAGCACTGGCCCGGGGGGGTAAAATAATGATGACCCTCAGGAGCGCGACTCCCAAGGGAAAAGAAAAGGCTAGGTGGCAAATGGTAAAACCAATGTTGGGCATTGCTGGAGGAGCTTTACTTAAGGCGAACTGTCAAGGGGTTCCCATTATTACCCAACCGCGTAAGGAACGCAAAATTCGGGAACATAACACCGATATGACGGAAACTAGGGCGGCAAGAGTGGAACAAAACACCAGGCATAAGGCCGAGCCTTCCACCCTTTACCAAGTATATAGATGCATTAAGTTAATAATATATATAGTGATATCCCAACAAGTAAACATGTTCCAACAAGGAACAACATCTCCATGTTCCAACAAGGAACAAACTTCAATCTTCACCTGCAACTAACAACGCTATAAGAGGGGCTGAGCAAAGCGGTAACATAGCCAAACAACGGTTTGCTAGGACAAGGTGGGTTAAAGGCTTGGTTCAACAATATGGGAGGCATGACAAGCAAGTGGTAGGTATCGCAGCATAGGCATAGCAAAAGAGCGAGCATCTAGCAAGCAAATATAGAAGTGATTTCGAGGGTATGATCATCTTGCCTGAGATCCCGCAAGGAAGAAGAACGAGTCCATGAAGAAGACAAACGGACATAGTCGAACGAATCCTCACAACACGACGTTATCGGAACCAACCCGAAGAAGCAACATCGGAAAAGAGCAAACAACCTAGTAAACAACCACCACATAAACATGGCAAGATGCACAACCAAGTATGATGCATGTTCGGTTTAATTATGCATGGCATGGCAAAGTGCACAAACAATCCTACATATTAAGTGGAGCTCAATATGCAACGGGTTGCATATTGACGAAACACCACATCAATTATTTAGTTCTCTCTCGTTTATGTACCCAACAATATTAAATGTTGATTAACATGGCAAGAGGGTGAAGCAAATGAAAACAACCTATCTAGTCAAGGTTAAATGAGGCCGGAAGCAACGAACAACAATTCTGGAAACTCCTCATGAGCATATTATAGATTTGGTACTGTTCTGCCCTAAACACAATTTTATAATTGTTTAACATGCAAATAAAGGTCACCATGTTAAACTAGGCATTTTTCTACCCCATTTACATATAAAGATTATTAAATTTGGAGCTACTGTTAAATAGTTATGAATTAAATCATTTTAACATGGCATAGGAGTAAATTTAGCCAAACATCATTTTAAATATTTTAAACATGGATGAAAATGACATATTATGAAACTAGATGCAATTCTAAGCATTTTTCATATTAAGTTTATTTTAATATGATGCATCGTTTGTGAGTTACAATATGCATGATCATGAGGGGTTTTCTGCAAAACTGGCAGCCTCAGGATAATTCAGAAAAACGTCCTGACAGGAAAAAAACACATAGGCCGAAACTGGCAGGCCCGAAGGAATAGGGAAATGGGAGGGCTCCTCACCCAGGGGCTCGGCCCAGTAGGAAGCAGAGGACGCCGGATGGGGCAGAAGTTGGGTCGGCCTGTCTGAGGCCCATGCAGCACTGGATCCGGGCCTTGAGTGCGGGGTCAACGCGCTCGGTCTCCTCGAGCACCCGCTCGAGCAGGAAGCAGGGGCGGCGGCTGCTGCGTCAAACGCCGGCGAGGGGCGGCGCAGAGAGGATCGGCGAGGAGCAGGATCCGGCCTGAATGGATGCGGGGCGGCGCGGGCTTCCCAGATCTGCCAGCAGGGAGGCCGGATCGGGCGACTGGCGGCATATTCCGGCGACGGCGGCGCAGATACGGGCCATGGAGGCTCTGCAGGAAGAGGCAGAGAGAGATGACACAGGGAGGAAAAAACGAGGAGGGAGGAAGGAGAGGGGCGGCCTGGGACGCGACCTGGTGCTCGTCGGCACGAGCAAATCTGGCGAGGCCCGCGGGGTGACGGGGCAGAGCGGCGGAGGAGCTCGAATCGGGATCTCCCTCTCCCGATCTGGAGCTCGGGCAGCAGGGGCGGTGCGGGCCTCAGAGCCCAGATCGGGGCCCGGGCGGGCCTGACGCGGGCCTGGCGGCGCGGGGCGATGTGGGGCGCGAGGAGGCGATGCGGCGGCTTCCCGTTGGCTGCGGGCGTCCTGCGTGGTGGCGGCTGGCCACCAGGATGGCACCAAGTGGCAGGGACGAGGTGGCCGGCGGTGGAAATAGAGGAGAGGAGGTGGGAGGCGGCTGGCTGATGATTGGGTGCGGAATTCGAGGAGGAGGAAGGAGAAGGCCCAAAATGGCATGGAGGGGGTCTATATAAGGTAAGGGGGGCTAGGGTTAGGGGGTTTGAGGCCGTTTCGGAGCCGTTCGATCTCGATCGGACGACCCGGAGCAGAGGGGGTTAGATAGGTGGGCTAGTGGGCTGTGCTAGAGAGAGATGGACTGAGAAGAGAGGAGAGCGAGGCCCGGCAACGGTTTTTGGAGACCGAAAACGTCCGACGTTAGATCGACTATATTGCCGCTATAGTTTAACGGTTGAGCTATCAAACGAGCTCCGAATGCGATGAAACTTGGCAGGCGACCTACTAACAACATAACAACACCACGTGCCAAGTTTCATCCCATTCCGAGAACATTTTCCGGCCACTTATAAAATACTATTTCAGACATGCCGCGGGCACGTGCAAGTGTGGTTGGACTCAGAACGGACAACGGAAGGAACGGGGAGACCCGGACGGATGCAAGTTTTGAAAACATGATGATGCAATGCACATGATGACATGATAAGATGCAACACGCAAGCAAAAGACAAGGCAACAACAGCGAATAACTGGAGGACACCTGGCTCAACGGTCTCGGGGCGTTACATTTATCAGCGTTGCAGGGACAGACCTAAGCACAAGCGCCATGCCAGCATGTGAAACCCCCATTGCAGGATGGGCGAGAGGCCGGTCAGCAACGCGGGGAGCCTCGAAGGGCGTCAAGTAGGTAGGTGATAACATAAATCATCTTATGGGAGAAGATAAAGCTAGTGCAGATAGATGCAAGGACGATACATGCCGTAGGGGCGAACCCTACGCGGCCTGGGGATGATGCAGCTCGAGGGGCGCCCCCAACAAGGTAAACTAAAGATGCAAAAAGGATAGGCGCCACAGGGACATGCCCATGCGACTTAGGGATAATGCAGCCCGAGGGGCGCCCCCAACTGAATAAACTGGAAAATGTCACCTGGTGCCGTTGCTGAAGAGATGCTGGAGTAGCTGAAGATGCGCCCTGAAGAGGTTGCTCCTCACGAGCCACCTTGGTCTTGAACATCGGGAGGCTCTGGAGGCTAGAGAGGTTCGTGAAGAACCGCTGCCGCCTCCGCCAGGACCGCGTGGTATCTGGCCTCCTGAGCAGCCACGATGCTTCGCACGCGACGCTGGAAGGCGGCAGCCGCGTTCGGCAAGCCAAAAGGCATGCGAACGTATCTGTGAGGTGGGCCCTCACACCAGCTAGCGCGCGAAGGCCAGAAGCGCTCCTGAGTTGCTTCCCTGTTGAGCCCGGGGATGTTGATGCAGACGCGCAGCTCGTTATCTTCGCCGGGACAAGGGGCCACGCCAGGTGGTAGGTGATGGTCGCCATGCATGGCTCTCGCCTCTTGAAGCTCCTCGGTCATCTTGGCGATGAACTCCTGAGCACCTGGCACCTTGTGCCTAGTGCCCCCGTGAGGGAAGCGTGCGATGAAGCATGCCTCCACATGGTGCCCGAGCGCCTCCCTTGTGACGTTGGCTAAGTCAGAGGCCCTCCAGAAGAGAGCCCCCGATCCTAGCCTGAGGAGGGCGCCGGGCGTGCCTTCCTATGCATGAGAGGGAGGCGCCCCATCCGTGGGTGCTGATCCAGAGGTGGTGCCGCTGGAGACACCGCTCCCCTGAGGCTCTTGGCGGAGTAGTTGCTTCTTCTTCTTGGGGACAGCCTCAAGAGGGTAGATGGTGCCTTCATTGTCTGGGTATTCAATTGCCGCACCCTGATAGGAGAGCTCAAGGGAGCACACTGCGTCCTTTTCCTCGCAGGCAATCGTGATGATGTCGTGGTTCCCTAGCATCTTGAGGACGTTGTAGCCATGGTGGGTCACCGCCATGAACTTGGCCAGGGCTAGATACCCAAGGATGGCATTGTACGGGAGGCGGATGTGAGCGACATCGAAGTTGATGAGCTCGGCGCGGTAGTTGTTGCGCTGGCCAAAGGTGACAGGGAGGCGGATCTGCCCTATCGGGGTGGTGGAGCCATCGGTCACTCTGAAGAAGGGCTTGGTGGGCTGCAGCTGATCATACGGCACTTGGAGGCGGTTGAACGTCTCGACGGAAAGAACATTGAGCCCTGCACCACCATCGATGAGGGTCTTGGTGACAAGGACATTACTGATGACGGGCGAGCAAAGCATTGGGAGGGCGCCAGCAGTTGCCACGCACTTGAGTTGCTCAAACAAGCTGAAGGTGATGGTGCACTTGGACCACTTGAGCGGACGTGTGGCCTCGGGCCTGGGGAGGGCCGCATTCACCTCACGCATGAACTTCTTGAAGACGCGATGGGAGGCTAGGGCCTGAGCGCCACCCATGATGCAGGCGATGGCGCAAGGCTCCTGGAATCCCCCAGCCCCCTCGTCCTGGTGGTGGTCGTTGTTTCTTCTTGGTGGTGGTGGCAGCGGAGGGAGGCCGGCATTGGACGGTCCACACGAGACTGGCCTTGCCAGCGATCCTCATGAGGCTGGTCGCACCACTCCTGGCGGGGGCCGCGGTCTTCCCAACATCCTCCACTTCTGCCTCCTCTGCGGCCGTAGCCTCGATCGTTGCGCTCAGGGCATCGACCGAGGCACCCGTCACGGATGGCCCTGAGCTCTTGATAGTCATTGGTGTTGTGGCTGTGTACGTTGTGGAAGACGCAAAATGAATGACTGCCCTTGGACGACTCCGGGTGGTCGCAGCCGCGTTTCATCTCTGGTTCGTCCACGAGCACGGCAGCCCCCTTGCGCTTCATGTCCTTGACTTTGGCCTTCTTGTCTTCTGGGTCGGCAGCTGGGAGCTCGAGGAGGGAGAGGCGCCCCTCCTCATCTCTCACGCACTTGGTAGCCATGTTGAACATCTCCAGAGCCGTGCATAGATCCTCATGGATGGCGAGCTCCTCCTTCATCTTGACATCGCAAACACCATCGGAAACGCTGAGATGATGGCTTCGTCAAAAACCTTGGGGATCTTGAGGCGATCGCTATTGAAGCATTGGATGTACTTCTGCAGGGTCTCCCCAGGCTACTGCTTGATGTGCCGTAGGTCACCCGCGGTAGGCGAGCGGTCGCGAGTGCCCTGGAAGTTGGCGATGAAGCGCTCGCGCATCTCGCCCCAGGAGGATATCGATCCCGCGGGCAGATTCAGGAGCCACGAGGGCGCGCCATCCTTGAGGGCCATTGGAACTAGTTTTCCATGACCTTTTCGTCACCGCTGGCTGCCTCGATGTTCAGTTCGTAGAGCTGCAGGAACTCCACGGGGTCGGGGGTGCCGTCGTAACATGGGGGTAGGTCAGGCTTGAACTTGCGTGGCCAGATGACGCTGCGTAGCTCAGGGGTGAAGGCACGACAGCCTGCCGTGGTCAACGGAGCCTGTCATGGAGGTGGAGCCTGATCTTGGTGCTCGCGCACCACCGTTGCAGGGGCACGCGGTATTGACGTAGCAGTGGAGGGAGCACCGTGGCACCTTCTTGCAGCCATTGGACCTCCTGACAGCTTTCTTCTTCGTGCGTGGGCGCCCGGAGTGGAGGGTCACGCCATGGGGCCGCGTGTCTTGGACCGAGGGCGACGTCCTGACGAGGAGGTGGCGGAGGTGCTTCCATGGGCTACGTCGCCCGCAGCAGGCGACGGACGAGGCAGCGAGAGGGACGGTGCAGGAGAGCCCCTAGCCACGCTAACTAGCTCGGCGATGCGGTCCAGCCAGTCCTCGTAGATGTCACCGACCGGGCGGTAGCTCAGGAGCTCATGCGCCATGAGCAACGCAGCCTGTGTGTTCGCCGGTCCATGGTGAGCGTGGGACGACGAGCCGGTGGGAGTCAGCGACGGGGTGGCGGTGCGTCCATCCCACCGCACAGAGGGATGCTGCGATGAAGCTTGCTGCTCATGCCCCGCTGGGCCGATGACGACGTTGGCGGCTGGTGATGGAGAACGATAGGAAGGCCCGCCGACAGGCGCCTTCTAGGCGACGCACGCGGCGAGAGCAGCTCGGCGCTCAGCACGGACTCGGTGTGCATCTGCCATGGAGACGGTGGAGCGGCGGCGAGTCGATCGATGGAAGAGAAGCTTCGACGCAACCCTACCTAGCGGGCCAAATGTCGGATTCAGAGCTCCGCAGACCCTTGAGAGGTTCAAACACTGGGGTGCGTACGAAGAACTCCTTCTCCCCGACCTGCCAGCCCAACGATTCCACAGCCTAGCTCGACGAACCCAAGGAACAAGAGACACAATAGTTTATCCTGGTTCGGGCCACCTTGCGGTGTAATAACCTACTCTAGCTTTGTGGTTGATTGCCTCGAGGGGATGAGGATGAACTAGTACGGTGGATGAACAGCCTCAGGAGGTGAGGTGTTCTTATGCTAGATGAGTTGGTGAGGTGGTCAGGGTGGAGTGGATCTGATCCTTCTCTCCCTCTTGATGCATGCTATGGTGGTGGCTAAGTCCTATTTATAGTGGCCTTGGTCCTCTTCCCAAATGTAGGCGGGAAGGGATCCCACAACGGCCAATTTTGAAGGAAGACAACTAGTACAAGTTATCCTAACAAAGGTAGTCTTCGCCTGCAAAAGGCTCTGGTGGTGATGCTGTCATGGGCTCCGCGATGACCTCCGTCCTGTCGTCCTGGCGGTCTAGGTCTTCTTGCACCAATATGGAAACCTTTGCTTGATTCCTCGGGACTCCGCCGCTGCGCTTGCCCCCTTGGCACCAAAGGGGAAACAGGTACACTGCGCCCGCTGGCGCCCGCCTGGCCTTGGTCGTCACGGCTCATATCATGTGAACCTCGCGAGGTGCACCTTGCCTTGATATCTCCGCTCCTCGAGAGCCAGCCTGGTGAGGCCGCCCCCTAGGGAGGTCTTGGTGTCGTCCCCCTCGCGAGGCTTGGCTCCTCACGAGGGTCTTGCGTTGTTGCTGCTGAAACTGGGCTGTACCAGGCCGCTGATGGAGCCACGCCATGGGCCGCAAGCTGGCAAGTCTGGGTACCCCCGTTCCCAGGACGATGGCAAGGTCCCCATTGGCCCGCGGATGGATACGGTGTCCGGTTTGGGGGTCAGTGTTAGAGATTCCCTAAAGCTACAATTAAGTATGTTAGTCATGATCTGGATACCTATTTCCAATATCAACACCGACATATTCAACCTTGAAAACATAAAGCAGATACAATACTATTGGTGCAAATGGTTTGACCCCTTGTGTTTTGAAGATTGTTATCAGAAAAGGTATGGACTAATTTGTTTGCTAGTGAGAGAGAAATATTCCATGCAAGCCCGAGGAGAATGTTGTATTCGGTGTGAAGTTTGAAGAACTTCATCGAAGATTATCTATGTAGTATAGAAGGATGAGCTACACTTTGAGAAGACGTGGAAGTGAGAAGATCGTATCAAAGGAATTGACCTCTTGAAATCATTGTTGATGTGAAGCAATATTCGTTTGGTTCATCCGAGGAAGAATGACTGCAATCGAGAAGATTGAAGGCGAAGTGAAGACGTAGCATTCCTTTCGTCATTCTTCTATCTCTTATTTGAGTCATAGGACCCCCATACTATTAAGAGTGTTGTAGGTTCTCTAAGATTAGGTCTGCTGTGATGCTTAGCTGAAACCTATGAAGGACCGATAGAAGTTTTTTTGTGCTCCGTATGATTACCTAGCAGTAGAAGACGTTGTTCTTCGAGCTGTAGGAGATATCTTTCGGACCGACGAGCTAGCATTTCTTGCTTTGCAAGCAATGTTACCATTGTGCTCAAAATCCGACTGTTGGAAACGTGTCCTTCGGTCATTGGCGGATCCATCAGTCCAATTTGATCAGTTCCCATTAGGGAAGGCTGTGGCTATAAATAGCCGCCCCGCTCCAACGTTGATAGTTGGCTGCTCAGCTTATGATTTCTGAGAAGATTAATTGAGCATCCCCTCTCTAGAGATTTGAGTTTAAGATCCACCGAGAGAAAACCGAGAGCCAAAACTTAGACAATGGTTGAGCATCACAATAGATTTGAGTTAGAGTCCTTGTACCTATTACTCTTGAGAGTTGCGCACTCTCTAGATGGATAGGTGTCGGCTTGAGTGACAAAGAATAATTGTCTTCACCAGGCAAAGTCTTCAGCAATCAAGAGTGATTGTGGTTAGCGAATAAGTCTGTCGAAGGTTTGAAGATCACCGACAAGTATCTACCACAAGTGAAATCAACTTAACTTTGATCAGCTTCGAGTTGAAGGAGAATTGTAGCGACCCGATCCCAATGGATTGAAGCCTATATGCTTAAGTGCCATCCCAGGATCGGTATGCTGACACACACAGTACACAAGAATTTATAACAGAGGTAAATCACATGTATAAAGTAACGTAAATACTATTACCTCAATCCATATAGCGGAAGTAACAACAAAGTTGTGGAGTCCCAACAACACCAACGGCAAAGTTGAGTGTAGACATCGTAACCCTAACGTATAACTTACTCGTCGTATGATTCCAGCAACATGAGACGTTGCAGCCATATAGGTCAGTACATTGAATGTACTGGCAATTTCACACCATAGAATAATGAAAATATCTATCTCTATTGTGACGCCCTAAGACCGATGATCAAGAAGACTTCCATATGTTCCGGGTTTCGCCGTGTGTTTCATTTGTGCCTGCCCTTTTATTTTTGCATTGCTTCATGTCATCATGCCATCGTGTCATTAATCTTTGCAACTCAAATAAATAAACCGTATGGATCTTCAGTCCATTTAAACCGAGGGAATTCATATGGTGATTCTCTTTATAACATATCCTCCCGATATTAGGGAGCTATTATAAATAGTCCATTAACTTCGAATCACCCACAACACAATTGCACTACTCTTCAACTCTTCTTTTATCCGACTCAACTTCATATTTTTCCTTGTCATCTCTCTCAAGCCACACCCATGCATCATCACATCTCACTTCCTTCTTTTTTTCATGTCTTTGCAAGTGACTTTATTCCTCCTCCTTTAATGTTCATCTTTTCCCTATAAATCTTGCCTCTTTCCTACACCCTCTCTGTCAGATTTCATCCCATTCGAAGTTGTTTTGGTCAGGTTCAAAAATGATTGAAGTTTGAGAATAATTCAAACTCTAATTATTTTTCTACCTTCTAAAAATGCCAGAGCAATTTATTCAAACCCTACATAAATCCAGGGTTCGAGATATATATTTATATATCTCATATCCCTAACCAAAAACCCCTGGATTTTCCCCCTTTGTTGATTGTTTATTTATATAAACAATAAATTAAATAAATGAAAGAATTTGGAGGGAGTGGAGAGCCCAGCAGCCTCCCTCTCCTCTGGGCCGGCCAGCCAGTCCGCCCTGCTCCCCTCAGCCCACCAGAGGCCCAACCGGCACCCCCCATCCTAACCCTAGCCCGTCCCCCACGCTCCCTCTTGTCCTCCCGATATCGCCGCCACCCACGCACGCACGTAGACCAGAACCGCTCGATCTCCTTGATCCCCCTCGCTCTCTCCCTCACCTTCTCTCTCGCACACGCAGGAGCCCCCGTGCTCGATCCCGATCCCACAGCAACCGCTCTTCCTTCCCGAGGCCGCCGCCGGCGCCCCAAGTTTCCCCTCGTCCTCGACCCCCATCTCTCCCTTGAACCGGCTCACCATCGACGCCCTTCACGTGGCCCCCTTCCTCTGTATCGCCTCCCACCGCGCCCTGCTGCAGCTGCATCCATACGCCGCCGCCATCAAGCTCCAGCCTGGAGGTCAACTCCGGCGCCCCCTGCCTCGCGTCGTCCCACCGCCTCCATCGCGCCGGTGACCTTGGCCCGCCATGGATGGCTGGCTCTGCCAGGCCAGGACTCCCTCGCTGTCGCTCCTGCTACCCGCCTCTGCTCTGCACGGACGGCCCCTGCGTCCGTGGCTTCGCCTCCGTCGAGCTCGCCCCGCCGCCTCCGTTCTACTCCAGCCAGATCGCAAGGCCGGCCTCCTGCAGCTCGTCGTTGCCGGAGTTCTCCACCACTAGTAAGCAGTCGCGCCATGACCCTCCTCGCGTGGCGTCTCCACCTTCCGGTCCATCCGCGAGAAAGCTGCCCCTGTTGCCTCTTGTTCTTGGCCGCAGAGATCCTTGGACGACCCGTGTGCCTTGCCGTGACGCTGGTGGAATTCCTTGATCCTTCGGCCGCCAAGACCGCAAGGCCGCCACTAACAGAAGGAGCCCACGACCACCACATCAACCTGCCCCTCTTGTCGTTGCCAAAACCACCAATCCAGGAAACACCAAGACCAAACGTTTTTGTTTTCGCCAAGTTCCGTCAAACTGACCGTGTACGTCTACCGTCGCCGTGGGTTCTTTTTTTTCATAAAGTTCGACTACAGCACGAAGATGTGAACAACTACGCGGAGTCGCGGAGAACGAATACACATGGGACCCGTCAAGTTCTTCTACGCGCGTGTACGACTACACATCCGAGATGCGTCGAGTACCTCTACGGAAGACCCGAACGTCTACGATCCGTGTACCACGACCGTTGCCAAAGACCGTCGAGTGAACAACTACCCTCTCCGTGGACTCGACAAGACAATTTGTACAACTACTTCCACGACGACCGTGCTCCACTACCGTTGCAAGAACGAGATCGACGAGTCTGAAAACCCCTAGTATCACGACAACCCCGAAGGGACTCGGATTCTTCAATTTCATCTTCGACAAGTGTACCACTTCTTCCTACGACCGTCCCGAGAACGTCTACTTCCTCTACGCCGACTTGATCCGTTCCGAAAATGCACGCTTCAAAGCTATAAACACCGAGACGACCACCAGTGGACCGTATGCATGTGACGTGTGTATGAGATTGTTTCATGTAACTACTGCTCACCGCGTACGATGTGTCTCTTGCGCGTTACCCATTTTTGAGCCATCGACACCTGGGAACCCGGTAACCGGGAGCACCCCACCGTTCATCGCATGACGCGCTCCCGTCACCACTTTCTTTTGCACCGACATCTCAACTAGTTGTCGAATCATCGGAACGTTGCCATGGCACCGTTTTCGTTTTTGCCGCCATGACACCCCTTTCTTTCCGTCGTGGTGAACAAATGCTCTCATCATGCTCTTATCAACACTTTCATAAAACTTGCATAAACTTGCACATGTCATCCGCATCATGATAACAACATCAAGTATGTTTACAATTATTGTTGCATTTAATTGCTAATTCATATGGGGATTTACCGGAATTGTTGTTTGTTCCGACCTCATTTTAAACTTGTTTAGATAGAGGTTTTACTTTTGCTTCTTCTCTTGCCATGTTTAACAACATTTAATATTGTTGGGTATCTAATCGAGAGAGAACTAAATAATTGATGTGGTGTTCCGTCAATATGCATCTCGATGCATATTGGGCTCCATTTAACTTGTAGTTTTGTTTGTGCACTTTGCCATGCCATGCATATTTAAACCGGACATGTATCATACTTGGTTGTGCATCATGCCATGATTATGTGATTGTCGTTTACCATGTTGTTTGCTTCTTTCCGGTGTTGCTTCTTCGGGTTAGTTCATGTAACGTCGCGTTTGTGAGGATTCATTCGACTTCGTCCGTTTGTCTTCTTCATGGACTCGTTCTTCTTCCTTGCGGGAGCTCAGGCAAGATGACCATACCCTCGAAATCACTTCTATCTTTGCTCGCTAGTTGCTCGCTCTTTTGTTATGCCGCGATACCTACCATTTGCTATATCGTGCCTCCCATATTGCCATGTCAAGCCTCTAACCCACCTTGTCCTAGCAAACTGTTGTTTGGCTATGTTACCGCTTTGCTCAGCGCCTCTTATAGCGTTGCTAGTTGTAGGTGAAGATGAAGTGTGTTCCTTGTTGGAACATGGTTATTGTTGGGATATGTTTATGTTGGGATATCACAATATCTCTTATTTAATTAATGCATCTATATACTTGGTAAAGGGTGGAAGGCTCGGCCTTATGCCTGGTGTTTTGTTCCACTCTTGCCACCCTAGTTTCCGTCATACTGGTGTTATGTTCCTTGATTTTGCGTTCCTTATGCAGTTGGGTTATAATGGGAACCCCTTGATAGTTCGCCTTGAATAAAACTCCTACATCAATGCCCAACCTTGGTTTTACCATTTGCCACCTAAGCCTTTTTCCCTTGGGTTCTACAGACTCAAGGGTCATCTTTATTTAAACCCCCGGGCCAGTGATCCTCTGAGTGTTGGTCCAAACTAGAGCACCGTGCAGGGCCATCCCTTGGCAACTTGGGTTACGTCGGCTCTTGTACGCTTAGCTTATCCGGTGTGCCCTGAGAACGAGATATGTGCAGCTCCTATCGGGATTTGTCGGCACAGCGGGTGGTCTTGCTGGTCTTATTTACCATTGTCGAGATGTCTTGTAACCGGGATTCTGAGTCTGATCGGGTCTTCCTGGGAGAAGGAATATCCTTCGTTGACCGTGAGAGCTTGTGATGGGCTAAGTTGGGATACCCCTGTAGGGTTTTGAACTTTCGAAAGTCGTGCCCGCGGTTATGAGAAGATGGGAATTTGTTAATGTCCGGTTGTAGAGAACTTGACACTTAACTTAATTAAAATGCATCAACCGCGTGTGTAGCCGTGATGGTCTCTTCTCGACGGGGTCCGGGAAGTGAACACGGTGTTGGAGTTATGCTTGAACGTAAGTAGTATCAGGATCACTTCTTGACCACTTCTAGTTCACGACCGTGCTTTGCTTCTCTTCTCGCTCTCATTTGCGTAAGTTAGCCACCATATATGCTAGTGCTTGCTGAAGTTCCACCTCACTACCTTTTCCTACCCATAAGCTTAAATAGTCTTGATCGCAAGGGTGCGAGATTGCTAAGTCCCCATGACTCACAGATTACTTCCAAAACCAGTTGCAGGTGACGATGATACCAGTGCAGGTGACGCAACCGAGCTCAAGGAGGATCTCGATGAAGATCATGTGCGTTGTGTTATTTCGTTTCTAGTTGATCAGTAGTGGAGCCCAGTCGGGGAGATCGGGGATCTTTTGCTTTAGGGGTGGTCTTTCTTTATTTGGTTCCGTAGTCGGACCTTGATTGTAACTGGATGATGTAATGCTGTAGTTATGTATTGTGTGAAGTGACGATTGTAAGCCAACTCTTTATCTCTTTCTTATTCAGTACATGGGATGTGTAAAGATTACCCCTCTTGCGACATGCCTACAATGCGGTTATGCCTCTAAGTCGTGCTCCGACACGTGGGAGATATAGCCGCATCGTGGGTGTTACAAGTTGGTATCAGAGCCTTCCCGACTTAGGAGCCCCCTGCTTGATCGAATCGCTGGCGTTGTTGAGTCTAGAAAAATGTTTTGAGTCTTATAGGATTATATATATCGGAGAGTAGGATTCTTTTTACTCCTCGGTCCCTTCGTCGCTCTAGTGAGGCTTCCTGACGTAGAGTTTTGACTCTTCTCTTCTCAAATTTCACTAAAAAAATTAGTATCACACGGGTAACTTGGAATCGTTTCGATGGTTTTGTGACGAGAACATTGTTCTTGGTGCCTCCTGACATTTAGGGGTTGTGGCAGTGTCCCGGGGAGTTGAGCTCCGAGGTGTTGTCGTCACAATTTTATTGTTGCAGTTCTGGAATACCTGAGTTTCGCCGACATCGAAAATCTCTTTTATCCAGTTGTTGGTGAGATAACCTCGACGCCACCCAGTACTGGGACGGGAGTTCGGGAGTATTGCCATAACTCGTATAACGGATGCTTTTCGAAGGTTGAGGTAAATGATTTCCGAAGGTTTCTTGGTTATGTGTTGAAGGATGGATACAGCTGGATGTAGGATTTGTTAGTTTGGGTGAGATATTATGCTTCCCCTGTATCCCCAACAACTAATTGCATAACCAGAAAGTTTCGGGAGTTTATAAGTGGGAATTCAAGTAGCTCCTAGGATATCTTTCTGACAGATGTATGATATAAGATTGGGGTTCGACGTCTAGTGGTCCGCCTATCCACGGTTGGTTTTACAGTGGTCTCGTTGTGTCTTAAAGAGTCCTTGGCTATGCTGACTCGGGAACGCTACGTATGTCATGTGCACTGCCTTGTACATGATGGTGATGTATGATCGAGCCCGTGTGGGCCCCACCACGAAAACTTCGGACGAAATCTCTATCATATGTTTGTTCCGGCTTATTCTGCAAGACAATCCTTTGTTTTGTTTTCATTGTGGTATTCGAGTTGCTTCGAAGTCAAATGTGGATTCCATCCCTTGTCTAAGTGGTGTTCTCATATTTCTATGTGAATACCAATCTTTCTCGATCATTGAGTTTGTCATGTCAATCCTTTTTCAACCGATGAGCTTTCCCTCAAGTGGATCCATTCATTTTCAACATCCACAAGATCAACTCAATTATTCCCAATGGTGTTTGCTTCATTCGTTCCCAAATTGTTTTTGTTTTCCCATCCCTCCCACCCTTTTCTTCAAGGACTAAGATTTCTTAATCAAGTATCCATCTTATTGATGCGAAGCCTCTCCATTCCTTTTCCGTCAATGTTCTTATCCGGCGATTCTCAGGAATATTCTAACGAAGACTCAAGTTCATCATTATTCGTTCTCTTTCTTCTCTGGTGGATTCAATTCAAGCTTTGTTGATCATATTCCTTTTTCCTCGTTTCAAATGCTTTTCCATGCCGGTGCACCTCTTAATAATCCACTTCTCGCTATTCAATTGTTCTGAAGTGTTGAAGATATCTTAGAAGATTCACGGTTACATTCTCGATCCATTCAAGTTCTTTTGAGGTTGTTATCTCATTCAAGCTATTTAATTCAACCAGCGCAATCTATCTTTTAAATCATTCAACGGTGTTTCTTTTGAGTGGGCCCTAACCCACAGGTCTTTTCCCAGGATCTTACCTGACTCTTCTAATTTTTCCCGAAGTTACTCCCAAATTCTTTTCCAAGTTTGGCGTAAGAATGAATTGTCATCAATCATTTGTATTGCTCCAAGATCTTTCAAATTCTTATCATTGTTGGCTCAACATCTTCGCTTTTCATTATTCCGGAGTGCCTCAATAACTCATGTTGGTGTTTCGCGTCGTCATTCTCAACTTTTGAAGACCGAAGAAGAGTTTTTTCCTCCAAATCTTTTCCGTTCTATCAAGGATTCGTGGTTCCAGCTTCATGATATCCTCTCATAATTGTTTTTGATTGTGAAAATTCTTTTCACCCATCCGGAGCAATTCAGGAGTCTTCTCAGTTTGATTCTTCGAAGCCCATCATCTCAGAATTTATTCATTCTCAGTTTTCAGCTCTCGTTCTCCAAATCTTACCGGTGCATCGATCAAATATCCTCTAATCAGTTCATGATCTCTTCGTTCTCTTGTATCTAAACTCTCTCGTGTATCTTCGTTCATTTGCTAATTTTTACCGGTGATTCATCCCTTTACTTCGTTCGGTTTTCAATTCTTACGGTGGTTCTTCCAAGATTCTTCTTCCTTCGTTTATCATATCAATTTATTCATTCATGCCTTCCAAATTCTACCGGTGGATCATTGAAGTCTTTTCTCAAGTTTGTGCTATATCTCTCTTAATCCTTTCTACGAGAATAAGTAGTGTGCCAAATCCATTGTTTGTCATCAATTTAATTGGTGAAGGATAAGCATAATATAATTCTTATTCTTGTTTCATCGAGTGAATTAAATTCCTTATTCCGGAGGCTCTTCAAATTCTCGGTTTCACTTGATTCATCTTTCTTTTCCCGGAGTTCCAAGCTCTCTCAATTTTCTCGTCATGAAGATCCATCTAATCATTGCAAGGCTTCACCTTGTGTTTTCAACTTCTCTTTCCTTTTGTTTGATCATTCTTTTGTTACCGGAGTTCTTCATGGAGGCTCTACATGATGGTTCATCAAGGATTTAATTCCTTCTTGAAGTGTTTATTGAGATTCTTTTCAGAGGAGTTCAAACATTCTTTATCTGGCATTCCGAAGTGCAATTCTTTCTACCTTATCTTTTGAAGTGGTGTTATGCCATTCTTGACAATTTGAGCTCGTGTTTCATGATTCACATGTTGTCAAGAATGAGATATTGTAAATCCACCAATCTCTTCGTTGGAGTTATCTTGTGTCATGTTTCACCTAAAGCCTTCCCTAAGGATTGTTGCTATTTATGGTGCTCATAAATGACCCAAGTTCTTCATTTATCCTCCCGGTGAATAAGTTTCTCGTCTCCTTGTTGATATCAATCCAATCTATTGTTTCCGTTAGTTGCAGAATTTCACCTCATAGTTTTGAGATGTTCTCCATAAGCCCACTACAACCTTATTCTTTTCGTTGTTGGTTTTCCAACAACTCCGTTTGACCCTTCTCCTAAAGAGGCTTTTTCAAGCTCATTTGAGGTAGAAGATGTTGTTTTCTCCTTTGTTCTTTTGATTCCATTCCTACATTTGTTCCGGAGGCATTGTGATGTTGCTCTCTTCGACCCATCATCTTGTTTTGCCAAGTTCAGATTCTATGCCTTCCATTTCCAACCGGACTGTTGTCATAATTGATCCTTATCATTCTTTGTACATCTCGTTCTACCGGAGTGCTTGCATGTACTTCTTGCCCATTGCAACCCTTTTTCTCATGTCTTTCAACCTACAGGGTTCTCATGATGTTTTTTGTTCCTCTTTCCTAATGGAGTGTTTCCAACTTTGTTCATCTTCGTTGCTTTCTTTCATTCAATTTGTTCAACCTCACAAGGTTCTTTGGTTTCACTCATTTGTCAAAGAAGCAACTTTGTTTTACCTCTTCCTATTCCGTTTTCTATCCAGTACCATCCTAGATCTCGTCCCGAGATCCTTTCGTAGAGGTGGAGTGTTGTGACGCCCTGAGACCGATGGTCGAGAAGACTTCCATATGTTTCGGGTTTCGCCGTGTGTTTCATTTGTGCCTGCCCTTTTATTTTTCCATTTCTTCATGTCATCATGCCATCGTGTCATTAATCTTTGCAACTCAAATAAATAAACCATATGTATTTTCAGTCCATTTAAACGGAGGGAATTCATATGGTGATTGTCTTTATAACATATCCTCCCGATATTAGGGAGCTATTATAAATATTCCATTAACTTGGAATCACCCATAACACAATTGCACTACTCTTCAACTCTTCTTTTATCCGACTCAACTTCATATTTTTCCTTGTCATCTCTCTCAAGCCACACCCATGCATTATCACATCTCACTTCCTTCTTTTTTTCATGTCTTTGCAAGTGACTTTATTCCTCCTCCTTTAATGTTCATCTTTTCCCTATAAATCTTGCCTCTTTCCTACACCCTCTCTGTCAGATTTCATCCCATTCGAAGTTGTTTGGGTCAGGTTCAAAAATGATTGAAGTTTGAGAATAATTCAAACTCTAATTATTTTTCTACCTTCTAAAAATGCCAGAGAAATTTATTCAAACCTACATAAATCCAGGGTTCGAGGTATATATTTATATATCTCATATCCCTAACCAAAAACCCCTGGATTTCCCCCTTTGTTGATTGTTTATTTATATAAACAATAAATTAAATAAACGAAAGAATTTGGAGGGAGTGGAGAGCCCAGGAGCCTCCCTCTCCTCTGGGCCACCCAGCCAGTCCGCCCTGCTCCCCTCAGCCCACCAGAGGCCCAACCGGCACCCCCCATCCTAACCCTAGCCTGTCTCCCACGCTCCCTCTCGTCCTCCCGATATCGCCGCCACCCACGCATGCAGGTAGCCCAGAACCACTCGATCTCCTCGATCCCCATCGCTCTCTCCCTCACCTTCTCTCTCGCACACGCAGGAGCCCTCGTGCTCGATCCCGATCCCATAGCAACCGCTCTTCCTTCCCGAGGCCGCCGCTGGTGCCCCAAGTTTCCCCTCGTCCTCGACCCCCATCTCTCCCTCGACCCGGCTCACCATCGACGCCCTTCACGCGGCCCCCTTCCTCTGTATCGCCTCCCACCGCGCCCTGCTGCTGCATCCATATGCCACCGCCATCAATCTCCGGCCTGGAGGTCAACTCCGGCGCCCTCTGCCTCGCGTCGTCCCACCGCCTCCGTCGAGCCGGTTGTGACGCCCCCGATTTGACCGTACACTAATCATACACGCAAACGTGTACAATCACGATCAGGGACTCACTGGAAGATATCACAACACAACTTACAAATAAAATAAGTCATACAAGCATCATATTACAAGCCAGGGGCCTCGAGGGCTCGAATACAAGAGCTTGATCATAGACGAGTCAGCGGAAGTAACAATATCTGAGTACAGACATAAGTTAAACAAGAATGCCTTAAGAAGGCTAGTACAAACTGTGATACAGGTCGAAAGAGGCACAAGCCTCCTGCCTGGGATCCTCCTAAACTACTCATGGTCGTCGTTAGCGGGCTGCACGTAGAAGTAGGCACCTCCAGTGTAGTAGGAGTCATCATCGACGGTGGCGTCTGGCTCCTGGGCTCCATCGTCTGGTCGCAGCAATCGGGTATAGAAAGGGGGAAAAGGGGGAACAAAGCAACCGTGAGTACTCATCCAAAGTACTCGCAAGCACAGTGCTACACTACATATGTATGCATTGGTATCAAATGGAAAAGGGGGTATCATATGTGGACTGAACTGCAGAATGCCGGAATAAGAGGGGGATAGCTAGTCCTGTCGAAGACTACGCTTCTGGCAACCTCCATCTTGCAGCATGTAGAAGAGTAGATGGTAAGTTTACCAAGTATCATCGCATAGCATAATCCTACCCGGCGATCCTCCCCTCGTCGCCCTGTTAGAGAGTGATCACCGGGTTGTATCTAGCACTTGGAAGGGTGTGTTTTATTAAGTATCCGGTTCTAGTTGTCATAAGGTCAAGGTACAACTCCGGGTCATCCTTTTACCGAGGGACACGACTATTCGAATAGATCAACTTCCCTGCAGGGGTGCACCACATTTCCCAACACGCTCGATCCCCTTTGTCCAGACACACTTTTCTGGGTCATGCCCGGCATCAGAAGATCAACACGTCACAGCCCTACCTAGGCACAAAAGAGAGGTCAGCACGCCGGTCTAAATCCTATGGCGCAGGGTCTGGGCCCATCACCCTTTGCACACCTGCACGTTGCGAACGCGGCCGGAAGCAGAACTAGACCCTTAATACAAGAGCAGGCTTCCAGTCCAATCCGGCGCGCGCCGCTCAGTCGCTGACGTCACGAAGGCTTCGGCTGATACCACAATGTCGAGTGCCCATAATTGTCCCTGCATAGATGGTTAGTGCGTATAGGCCAGTGGCCAGACTCAGATCAAATACCAAGATCTTGTTAAGCGTGTTAAGTATCCGCGAACGCCGACCAGGGCCAGGCCCACCTCTCTCCTAAATGGTCTCAACCTGCCATGTCGCTCCGCCACAAAGTAACAGTCAGGGGCCGTCGGGAACCCAGGCCCACCTCTACTGGGATGGAGGCACCTGCCCCTTCAGCCCCCATCTCCCAACAGTATCATAAGTAATGTAACAGTATAAAGTATATAGCATATGCCCGTGATCACCTCCCGAAGTGATCACGGCCCAGTAGTATAGCATGGCAGACGGACAAGAGTGTAGGGCCACTGATGGAACACTAGCATCCTATACTAAGCATTTAGGATTGCAGGTAAGGTATCAACAGTTGTAGCAGCAATGACAGGCTATGCATCAGGAAAGGATTAACGGAAAGCAGTAACATGCTACACTACTCTAATGCAAGCAGTATAGAGAAGATTAGGCGATATCTGGTGATCAAGGGGGGGCTTTCCTGGTTACTCTGGCAAGAAGGAGGGGTCATCTCCGATGTAGTCGAACACACGGACATCGGCACCGGTCTCGGAGTCTACCGAAAAGGAGTAATGGAGAGGGAACACAATAAATAATAGAGCAATCAAATGTAACACAAAGCAAGTCGCGGCAATACGTTGTGTTAGGGGTGACCTAACGTAGGGATAGGCGATACCGGCGAAGGGGGGAAACATCCAGGAAAGTATTCTCGGTGTTTCGTGTTTTTGGACAGATGAACCGGAGAGGGAAAGTTGCGTGTTCTCTATGCTAGGGATGTGTGACGGACGAATGGGCTGCGTATTCGGATTCGTCTCGTCGTTCTGAGCAATTTTCATGTATAAAACTTTTTCGTCTAACATGCGGATTATTTTATATGAATTTTTAAAGCTTTAATAATATTCTAGAATTTTTGGAATTGTTTTGAATTTGAAAGTTAATTTCTAAAGTGCAGTCAACCCAATCAACTTTTGACTAGTCAAAAGGGATAGCATGACCCACATGTCATGGTCATAGGTGTAGATTACTTAAGCTAAATTAATTTAAACTAGGGGGCCATATGTCATTGTTTATATAGACTAATTAGCACTAAATTACATCATACCTAAACTAGCCCTAATTAAGCCTAGCCTAATTAAACCATGGGCCGTCCGGTGGCATAGCCAGCCGTGGCTGTGTACACACGCGCACACACGGAACACAATAGCTAGGGGTTACTTCTGTTCCCTGTTAACAGAACAAAGCATTTTGCGATTTTTATAGAATTTAATCCATGTCGTATTTGAATTTAGTCCAATGGAATAATTTGGAGGTTTTCATGTGAACTCCTAACACAAATTAATTTCAACGAAGTTAGACTTTATACGACCATAGTTTATGTCGCCATCTAGAGAGCTAAGAAGGTAGAAATAGAAAAAGCTAGCCAGCGCTACAGTAACATTCAGTTACTGTAGCAGCGGCAGCAGAGCAGCGAAACGCAGCGGCATGAGCGGCGAGGGTGCGGCGGCAAGCAGGCAAGCAGCAGCAGTCAGCGGCATGGCGCGTACGCGGCCAGGCAATGCCGCGCACGGCCGGGATGCGGCCCGGGCAGCGTTGCCGGAGCCAGTGGTAGGCGGAGGCGACGACAACGCTGAGCGTGGGCGGGAGACTGCGGAGGCGCGCGCGTGGCCGGGGGGTGGCGCGGGGATGGACATGAGAAGGAGCAGACGCGCACCGGAGCACGAGTGCGGCCACGGCGTGGTCCGGCCACGACGGCCATGGGCGGATGCACGGCTGGGCTCTTTCGATCGGGCATGACGAGCTGCGTGGAACGATGGCAGCATCAAGGCAGAAGGCAACCGAAACTATGCCGACGACGTGCTAAGGCAGAGGCAGGGGCTCCGGTTCAATGGAAATTGAGGACACGAACATGTTGTTGACGAACCAAAGGAGCTACGCGTATGTTTCACTAGAGCACCAGAAGCACGGCAGTAGTTTCAACTCATCCCGAGGAGGACAAGGACGATGACGGTGAGCTCGACAACGGCGGCGGAGCAGCAGTAATGGCGACGACAACTAAAGGGCAAGATTAATGGCGCTAGCAGAGGGGAAATGTTGGGGTGCTTACGTAGGAGCACACGGTGGCTCATTGGAAGGTTAGGAGCGGCAGAGGGCGACGGGATCGTCGACGAACGCCGGCGACAGCAGAGGAGGAGATCGGCTCGATCCGTCGACTTGGGACTCTCCTGCTCGATCTGCTCCTCGAGGAAGACGTACTGTACGACGAAGGAGCGGCCGGGCATGGCCTCACCGCACGGGGACGACGGCGGGGGTGAGGATGACGAAGGCCATGGCGGGCAGCGCTTGGGCGCGAACAAAAATGACGATGACGGCGCGAGAGAGGGAGATGATGGGGACTAGGGTTCATGTACGGGGTCTAGGGGGGCCTTATAGATGTCAGGGAGGGGCTGGATGCTCGGCACGTGGCCATCCATGGCCACGGACGTGGGCGCGGCGTCCACCCAGCCTCTGATGAACAGAGAGGTTGGGGACGAGCTCTAGGTGGGTTGGGCCTTGCCTGTTTATTTCAAGGCCCAGGTACACAGTAGTTTAGTTTCTGTTTTCTTTTCCTTTTATTGCTCCTGTTTTTTTCAATTAATTTTTGTATCAAATGAATTTTGTTGCCATTAAAACTTTGCCCAAAAACACTTTGTATTATTAGGAGCTATCACACAATTTTTGGTCGCAATTGGAGTTAAATAAATAATTGCTTATTTTGAAAAGGCTATTTTTATTTTCTGTTAGAATACTTATTAATTTCCTAGGAATTTATTTGTGAGCCCAACAAAGTTGGTTTCAACATCAAGATGATCAGGGAATTTATAGAACTATTCGAACATTTTAGTTTTACTGTTTGAAGAACTAATTATTTTGACTTGATTTTAAAATTTGAACTTGAACTCGGTTTGGACCAAAGTGCCGTTTAGCAAATTAAGTGCAATGACATGGCACCGTTAGGGTGTGATTACTGTAGCTTAACTACTAGGGTGTTACAAATCTCCTCCACTACAAGAAATCTCGTCCCGAGATTTAAGAGGTGGAGTAGGGGAAAGTGCTGGTTACGAAATTCTAACGAGTGTTCCCGGTCTTGGTTGCTCTTCTCGAATAGGTCGACCCACTACGTTGATGTCTTCATTTCCCTACTCCGGGTCATCATGATAAAGTCGTCATCCTATCTTCGGAAAACTCCATCGTACTTACGGAAGAATAAAGGGTGGGCATTCTGGGAGAACAGACCTCTGCGAGGTCGACTTTATGGTTGATAATATCGAGGAAGGTGGTGGAAGTAACTCTCGAATTGAAACTTACAAAAATATCGAGAGCAAAGTAAGGAGGTATCATGGGAAGTTTCGAGCGGGCAGGCAATCGTTCGATGCCTGAAACAGGGCGTGAAAAGGGGTTCAAAGCAATGGGAATAAGTATTGTGTCTGATACCAGAATTGATGATCTCTCGGAAGGTGGCTCGTGAATCACATACGAGGCCAAGTGTGAGGAATTAACTTTGGAAACCGGGGGTGTATAGGAGAGTCAGGTTTCGATCCTGTGGAACTGTGGGTTATGGGCCCACCATGTGGTTAAACATAGGGAAGGCATTGACACCTTGCACGGTCATGATAGCAAGACATGTCAAAGGGTAGCCTATCAGTTATGTCGACAACAATGTCGATACCAAGGGCGAGGGACGAAGAGAACCATTTTCCTACTCGTTGAACGAGGCGGACCATTAGGCAAAGTTCTCGTCCATCGGTGGCTATCAGAATGTAATCAACAAAAGTAACATGGTCTTTCTGGCAGAGTGGTACAACGAGGTGTTTACATAAGCAGGGATATATTACTGCTTATATAATATAGATCACAAGAAGGTTTAAACAAACCAATGGAAAGGAAAAGTGATTATCAGGTTTAAACAGAACAATGGAATGGAAAATGTGTTTAAACACATATTTCAAGGGTATATCCTTCCGAAGGACAAGCAGAGCATGATATCCATGAAAGGATATAATGTAGAAAACTATTTAGGTAAGGTGAGAGAAATTTCATGACATTACCCATACAATGGTGTTTGGATAATTGAGCAAGAAACATTTAGCATTGGGATTCAAATGTTCTTTGTTGAAAATTGGAGTACCATAGACATGCTTCGAGATAGCGTTGGCGTGGTCTTCAAGCAAAGGTTAGACTCAGGATGCCTGAGAAGAGGTGTGACAAAAATCGACGAGATGACAATATAAGATTCTCAGGAAATGAACTATAGGAGCAAGTTCTGAAACAAGGGTTCATCATTAAACCATGGAGAGGATGAGGAGGTGGCGGATGGACACAGCGGCAATTCATCGAGGCTTCCAAAAATATGGATTTCCACAATTAAGTGAACAAGGTGATAGCATTGGACACACCGAAGTATATAATGAGGTATGTTTGATGATAACATCCACAATTAAATATTGAATGAAAATGCACCTGGAAATATGGACCAAGTAGGACGATCAAAGTTAGAATGGTGATTTGATAACTAAACTATCGGCCATTCACTTCTAAACAATAGGGTTGCTAGAAGTTTTGAAGTCGCACATCATAGATCAATTGTCGGTTTTCCGGTTAGAAACAACACGGTGAACAAGGAGCGAACGGATATGGCAAGGAGTATCACCTGTATCAAGAATTCTTAAGAGGTGGTGAAATTCTCACGACATTCTTGACATAAAAAATGGTAATACTCCAAGGTAAAGAACAAATGCTGGATAGTAAGGATCTCAAGGTATATCACGAAACACGAACAAGTTTGTGTTGAACATAAGGCAATAAAGTGGTCGGTGATAACACAAATCATTGAGGGAAAGGATGGTACTTCTCATCATGAATTCAATTGATATCCTGGAAGGAGTCAAAATGTTGACAATGATCATGACAAATTTGTCGAGAGGTTTCAAGAAGATATAATCGATCGGTGATGACATCAAGTCAACAGAACGATGAAGCAAAAAATTATTGGAACCACGAGTACGACACAAACTCGAAATCAGGCTTGTTGTTCAAGACGAAATGATATGACGAGGAAAATCGATGTAAGCTTAGCTCATCGTCAAAAGTGGTGCTCCGGGGATAAGGCCCAGGTAGCATAGTTAAAAATTAGCCCAATAATGGTATAGCCGATCAGGCTAGGAATGATGGGAAGGATTATTAAACTCATAAGCAACGAAAATTAACTAGGGTTATCAAACCGGAATGAGGAATCGGTTCACATATCGGTGTTCTCGGTTGACGACAACCCAGAACCCAGAAAAATTGAAATCGGTGAGAAATAACAGTTGATGAAGAACCCATAAGAAGTTATGCAGTTCCATGACATTATCAAGATATCCTAGTGTAATACTCGATGGTAGATCAAAGTAAAGGTTGGACAGGTGCAATGATCTACACAAGACAAGTACTTAACTTGTCCGATAAATGGTATTAATGAGAAAATATGGTCGGAACCATTATTGCAAAGGATCAAACATAGATACAGGACGAACTTATAACAAGGGGATTAATATCATTTACAAGAAGCTTCGATGATAAGTTTCACATCGGGTCCATGGGCATGAACGCAAAGGCTCAAGGTCCACTCCCACTTCTTCCGTGCATAACCTTTCATTTTACTTCTCGCTTTTGATGAAGCTGTGTACAAATTTTATTTAGAAAAATACCATAAGAGTATGGAATGAATTCAACAATATAACCATCGCATAAAGCATTCTTTTCATGATCTACAAGCATAGAATATTTACTACTCTGCACATAAGCAAAATTCTTCTTATTCAGAATAGTGGGAGTATCATAAGAAACTCGAATACTATAAATTGTTTCCACATTAAAAGAGTAATGTTCAGGAAAAGGGTAATCATAATCATGACAAGTTTTATAAATATAATCATCACTATTTTTTATAGCATAAGTATCATCACAATAATTATCATAAGTAGCAACTTTGTTCTCATCATAATCGATTGAAACCTCTTTCAAGATAGTGGAATCATTACTAAATAAAGTCACGACCTCTCCAAATCCACTTTCATAATTGTCAAAATAATATTCAACATCCTCCAAAATAGTGGGATCATTACTTCCTAAAGTTGACACTCTTCCAAACCCACTTTCATCAATATAACCACGTAGAAGCTTCCGGGTTTACACGGATTAGAAAAGGCATAGCTTCAACCCATCGGGGCATCATAGAAACATATACCACAATCTTCAAGAGTAAATAGCACCAGCTCAAAAGCAGAGAATGGTTGGCCAAACACAGAATAGGATTTACTAATGGCATTATATATCATAGGAAGAACTTCCAAAGTGATTGAATATGAAGGACGTTGTCGGGTAAAATCTAACAAAGGATCCGATGGTCCTCAAGGGATCTGATGTAAGCATCGGTATTCAACCAGAGGAAGAAATAATCCAAGAAGATCAAATTATAGAAACAACTGACTTAATTCAAAGCTCAATTGCAAAGGAAGTATGAATTCCAAAACAAGGTATCAGAAGCAATGCTCTGATTAGGGATGGATAAGTTGAATAGACTTAGGGGTACATTCGACGACAACTTGATTGGTCGAGGACCAGCTCATGTTCAAAATGACGTCTGAGCCAGAAGGATGAATCCTAGGGTCTGATTAAGGAATGTGAGAATTCCCAACATAATGATTCAACAGACTCAAATTGATAATGACTAAGGATGCCAATAAGATTACCGGACTTATGAGGTTAATCATAATGCAAGCAAGCAAGAATTTCAAGAGCAAATAGGTTGTTGAGGATTTTCGGGGATCGAATGGTATTTCTAAGACTTTTGTGAAATACATGAATCAACTGGGGATGAGCGGATACTTGATAACTGCGAGAAATTATCCGCAAGGGTATGTCTGCGGCAAAGAGCTGCAAAGCGGTGGGCACAAAGGATTCTCGAATTATCGAAGAAATTTTCAGGGTATCAAGTAATAACAGGGGAAACTAGGAACAAAAGTAAGAACGACAAGTGTAAGCAGTTATCCATAAGGATTTATCGGTGGTCGGGAATAGCAAAAGTGGTGGGCACAAGGTCTCGAAAGAATAACGGAGAGTATCTTCGGAATCTTCTGGTGAAGCAGGCCATCATCTGGAATGAAGGGGCTCTTCGGGAGAAAGTATTAACGAGAACCTAGAGTTAGAGTTAGCAAAATCATTTAACCCAAATAGAAGAGAGTTCAGAGTCCCAGAGTAAGGATCGAGGAGTAAAAGATCCTAATACCACCCAAATGGTGACGTGGTCCCGTAAGACACACAACCATGTTAGTAAAAAGTTTTATAATGTCTAGACTCAACTTCGGCCAAGGAGTGTGGAAGGGGGGATTCCTACAGGCAGTCGGCTCTAATACCAACTTGTGACGCCCTCGATTTGACCTTACACTAATCATACACGCAAACGTGTACGATCATGATCAGGGACTCACAGGAAGATATCACAACACAACTCTACAAATAAAATAAGTCATACAAGCATCATATTACAAGCCAGGGGCCTCGAGGGCTCGAATACAAGAGCTTGATCATAGATGAGTCAGCGGAAGCAACAATATCTGAGTACAGACATAAGTTAAACAAGAATGTCTTAAGAAGGCTAGTACAAACTGGGATACAGGTCGAAAGAGGCGCAAACCTCCTGCCTGGGATCCTCCTAAACTACTCCTGGTCGTCGTCAGCGGGCTGCACGTAGTAGGCACCTCCAGTGTAGTAGGAGTCATCATCGACGGTGACGTCTGGCTCCTGGGCTCCATCGTCTGGTCGCAGCAATCGGGTATAGAAAGGGGGAAAAGGGGGAACAAAGCAACCGTGAGTACTCATCCAAAGTACTCGCAAGCACGGAGCTACACTACATATGTATGCATTGGTATCAAATGGAAAAGGGGGTATCATATGTGGACTGAACTGCAGAATGCCGGAATAAGAGGGGGATATCTAGTCCCGTCGAAGACTACGCTTCTGGCAACCTCCATCTTGCAGCATGTAGAAGAGAGTAGATGGTAAGTTCACCAAGTATCATCGCATAGCATAATTCTACCCGGCGATCCTCCCCTCGTCGCCCTATTAGAGAGCGATCACCGGGTTGTATCTGGCACTTGGAAGGGTGTGTTTTATTAAGTATCCGGTTCTAGTTGTCATAAGGTCAAGGTACAACTCCAGGTCATCCTTTTACCGAGGGACACAGCTATTCGAATAGATCAACTTCCATGCAGGGGTGCACCACATTTCCCAACACGCTCGATCCCCTTTGTCCGGACACACTTTTCTGGGTCATGCCCGGCCTCAGAAGATCAACACGTCGCAGCCCTACCTAGGCACAACAGAGAGGTCAGCACGCCGGTTTAAATCCTATGGCGCAGGGGTCTGGGCCCATCGCCCTTTGCACACCTGCATGTTGCGAACGCGACCGGAAGCAGAACTAGCCCCCTTAATACAAGAGCAGGCTTACGGTCCAATCCGGCGCACGCCGCTCAGTCGCTGACGTCATGAAAGCTTCGGCTGATACCACGACGTCGAGTGCCCATAACTGTCCCCGTGTAGATGGTTAGTGCATATAGGCCAGTGGCCAGACTCAGATCAAATACCAAGATCTCGTTAAGCGTGTTAAGTATCCGCGAACGCCGACCAGGGCCATGCCCACCTCTCTCCTAGGTGGTCTCAACCTGTGACTCCCGGATAATCTTGCTACAGTAATCCCACGCTAATCGTGCCATGACACCTCAGTTACTGTTGCTATCCTCGCAAAATTCGAAACCGTTCAAAATTCAAATTCAAATTAGTGACAACAATAAAAGTTTTCAAAAATTGAAACAAAAATGTTCAGTGGTTGCCGAATATTACCAGGGTAATTATGATGCAACAAACACATTTTTATAAAATGGCTAGATGGTTTGAAGTTAAATAAAAGAAAGAAAATACAAAAGGAGAAAACAGAGAACAAAAATAGAAGGAGAACACCCCCTTCCCTGGGCCGTGGCCCAACTGGGCCAACCCACCTAGCCCAGCCGGACCACCCCCGGCTATAACCCCCCCCCCCCACTACCAGAAACCCTAACCCCATCCACCCCCACTCCCTCCCGCAGAAATATCTCCCTCCCCCCCCATCTCTCCCGATTGGATCGGGAGGAGACGGCCGCCCCGACGCCCGTCGTTGCCGGCCCCGCCAATCGCCGCCGCCGCCCGACGCAGCCCGCTCCGACCTCGCCGCGCCGCCGCCTACCATCGACGCCCGCCTCCTCATCTCCTCCCGCACGGCCGTGCCCGACGCAAGCCACCACTCCGCTACGGCCACCGCAGCCGGCACCGGTGCCGCCCCCAGGGCCTCCTCTGCGCCCCTGCGTCCCCGTCGCCAACCCCGCCGACCTCATCGCCTCCCCATCGAGAACGGCGCATCGGTCCCGTCGCCAACGTCGCCCGTCGCCGAACCTCCCCGCCGGATCGCCGCCGTCCTCCTCATCCTCCTCCCCAGGCCGCTTCCTCGCGCCTCACCGCCCCTCTCCTCGGCAACGAACGTGAGCCGCGCCCCCTCCCTCTTTCCCCCTCGGTCGCTATGCCGCTCCCCGCGCCGCATCGCCCGCTGCCCCGCTATGTGACCACCGCCGCTGTTTAGCTCCTCCCCGCGTCGCCCCCCTTGCTGCTTGCTGCGGCCCCGCTTCCCCTGGCCGGCGCCTCACAGCGCCCGGTGGCCATCACCGTCCACGACCTCGCCGCTGCCACCTCAGGCGACCGGCCTCGCCGTGCCGATGGCCGCCCCTGTTGACCCGGGCATATGCCATCGGGCTGGGTGCCCGCGCCCACAAGGCCCCTTTGGCCTATGACATGTGGGACCCTACCCTCCCACAGAACGTTTAAATAAAAATAAAAATAGAAAAATAGAAAAAAATTAATTAATTAATTAATTAAAGAATTAATTAACTTAATTAATTTTGATTATTTAAACTAATCAAATAACTAAACTAATTAAGCTGTTAGTCAATTAATTAATTAGTATGACCGTGCCCCCCCCCACCTAATTAATACTAATTAGGTTAATTAATATGTCTAATTAAAATGTGTCACTGACCAGTGGGACCCACTGGTCAGGTTGACCAGTCAACCCTGTTGACTGCTGACATCAGCATGACATTATGCTGATGTCATAAATCCTTTTTCGAATTAAATTAAATAATTAATTAAATTCCAAAAATTAATAAAATCTTTAGAAAATCATATCTTTTAATCCGTGACTCGGATTAAATTATTTTCAACATGAAAGTTGCTCAGAACAACGAGACGAACCCGGATACGCAGCCCGTTCATCCGCAACACACCCCTAACGTATCAAACACGCAACTTTTCCCCCCTCCGGCTCCTCTACCCGAAAACGCGAAACACCGGGGATACTTTCCCGGATGTTTCCCCCCTTCACCGGTATCACCTCATACCGCGATAGGGCACCCCTAGCACCGATACTTGTCATGTCATGCATCACCATGCATCTGTTTGCTTAAATATTTATTGTTTCTTCCCGCTCTTCTCTCGCTAGACACCGAGACCGACGCCGCTGCTACCCAGTACGACTACGGAGTTGACGACCCCTCTCTCTTGCCAGAGCAACCAGGCAAGCCCCCCCTTTGATCACCAGATATTGCCTACTCTTCTCTATACTGCTTGCATTAGAGTAGTGTAGCAAGTTACTGCTTTCCGTTATTCCTATCCTGATGCATAGCCTATCCTTGCTACTACCGTTGTTACCATTACCTTCTATCCTACTGCTTAGTATAGGATGCTAGTGTTCCATCAGTGGCCCTACACTCTTGTCCGTCTGCCATGCTATACTACTGGGCCGTGATCACTTCGGGAGGTGATCACGGGCATATACTATATACTGTACACAGTTACATTACTTATGATATTGTTCGGAGATGGGGGCTGAAGGGGCAGGTGGCTCCATCCCGGTAGAGGTGGGCCTGGGTTCCCGACGGCCCTCGACTGTTACTTTGAGGCGGAGCGACAGGGCAGGTTGAGACCACCTAGGAGAGAGGTGGGCCTGGCCCTGGTCGGCGTTCGCAGATACTTAACACGTTTAACGAGATCTTGGTATTTGATCTGAGTCTGGCTACTGGCCTATACGCACTAACCATCTACGCGGGAACAGTTATGGGCACTCGACGTCATGGTATCAGCCGAAGCCTTCGTGACGTCAGCAACGGAGCGGCGCGCGCTGGATTGGACTGGAACGCCTACTAGGCTAGGTCTGCTTCCGGCCGCCCACGCAACGTGCAGGTGTGCTAAGGGCGATGGGCCCAGACCCCTGGGCGCTTAGGTTTAGACTGGCGTGCTGACCTCTCTGTTGGTCTAGGTGGGGCTGCGACGTGTTGATCTTCCGAGGCCGGGCATGACCCAGAAAAGTGTGTCCGGCCAAATGGGATCGAGCGTGTTGGGTTATGTGGTGCACCCCTGCAGGGAAGTTAATCTATTCGAATAGCCGTGATCTTCGGTAACAGGACGACTAGGAGTTGTACCTTGACCTTATGACAACTAGAACCGGATACTTAATAAAACACACCCTTCCAAGTGCCAGATACAACCGGTGATCGCTCTCTCACAGGGCGACGAGGGGAGGATCATCCGTTAGGATTATGCTACGTGATGATACTTGGAGGACTTCAGTCTACTCTCTTCTACATGCTGCAAGACGGAGGCTGCCAGAAGCGTAGTCTTCGAAAGGATTAGTTATCCCCCTCTTATTCTGGCATTCTGCAGTTCAGTCCACATATGATACCCTTATTCCATTTGATACCCATGCATATGTAGTGTAGCTCCTTGCTTGCGAGTACTTTGGATGAGTACTCACGGTTGCTTTCTCCCCCTTTACCCCCTTTCCTTTCTTCCTGGTTGTCGCAACCAGATGCTGGAGCCCAGGAGCCAGACGCCACCGTCGACGACGACTCCTACTACACCGGAGGTGCCTACTACTACGTGCTGCCCGCTGACGACGACCAGGAGTAGTTAGGAGGATCCCAGGCAGGAGGCATGTGCCTCTTTTGATCTGTATCCCAGTTTGTGCTAGCCTTCTTAAGGCAAACTTGTTTAACTTATGTCTGTACTCAGATATTGTTGCCTCCGCTGACTCATCTATGATCGAGCTCTTGTATTCGAGCCTTCAAGGCCCCTGGCTTGTAATATGATGCTTGTATGACTTATTTTATTTGTAGAGTTGTGTTGTGATATCTTCCCGTGAGTCCCTGATCTTGATCGTACACGTTTGCGTGTATGATTAGTGTACGATTGAATCGGGGGCGTCACACAACCTGCCCTGTCGCTCCGCCGCAAAGTAATAGTCGGGGGCCGTCGGGAACCCAGGACCCACCTCTACCGAGATGGAGCCACCTGCCCCTTCAGCCCCCATCTTCGAACAGTATCATAAGTAATGTAACAGTATAAAGTATATAGCATATGCCCGTGATCACCTCCCGAAGTGATCACGACCCAGTAGTATAGCATGGCAGACGGACAAGAGTGGAGGGCCACTGATGGAACACTAGTATCCTATACTAAGCATTTAGGATTGCAGGTAAGGTATCAACAGTTGTAGCAGCAATGACAGGCTATGCATCAGGAGAGGATTAACGGAAAGCAGTAACATGCTACACTACTCTAATGCAAGCAGTATAGAGAAGATTAGGCGATATTTGGTGATCAAGGGGGGGGGGGTTGCCTGGTTGCTCTGGCAAGAAGGAGGGGTCATCTCCGATGTAGTCGAACACACGGACATCGGCACCGGCACCGGTCTCGGAGTCTACCGGAAAGGAGTAATGGAGAGGGAACACAATAAATAATAGAGCAATCAAATGTAACACAAAGCAAGTCGCGGCAATACGTTGTGCTAGGGGTGACCTAATGTAGGGATAGGCGATACCGGCGAAGGGGGGAAACATCCGGGAAAGTATTCTCGGTGTTTCGTGTTTTCGGACAGATGAATTGAAGGGGGAAAGTTGCGTGTTCTCTATGCTAGGGATATGTGACGGACGAATGGGCTGCGTATTCGGATTCGTCTCGTCGTTCCGAGCAATTTTCATGTATAAAACTTTTTCATCTAACTTGCGGATTATTTTATATGAATTTCTAAAGCTTTAATAATATTCTAGAATTTTTGGAATTGTTTTGAATTTGAAAGTTAATTTCTAAAGTGCAGTCAACCCAGTCAACTTTTGACTAGTCAAAAGAGATAGCATGACCCACATGTCATGGTCATAGGTGTAGACTACTTAGGCTAAATTAATTTAAACTAGGAGGCCACATGTCATTGTTTATATAGACTAATTAGCACTAAATTACATCATACCTAAACTAGCCTTAATTAAACCTAGCCTAATTAAACCATGGGCCGTCCGATCGCATAGCCATCCGTGGCTGTGTACACACACGCGCACACGGAACCCAATAGCTAGGGGTTACTCTGTTCCCTCTTAACAGAACAAAGCATTTTGTGATTTTTATAGAATTTAATCCATGCCATATTTGAATTTGGTCCAATGGAATAATTTGGAGGTTGTCATGTGAACTCTTAACACAAATTAATTTTAACGAAGTTAGACTTTGTTTGACCATAATTTTGTCGCCATCCAGAGAGCTAAGAAGGTAGAAATAGAAAAGGCTAGCCAGCTGTAGCAGCGGCAGCAGAGCAGCGAAACGCAGCGGCATGAGCGGCGAGGGTGCGGCGGCAAGCAGGCAAGCAGCAGCAGTCAGCGGCATGGCGCGTACGCGGCCAGGCAACGCCGCGCACGGCCGGGATGCGGCCCGGGCAGTGTTGCCGGAGCCAGCGGCAGGCGGAGGCGACGGCAACGCCGAGCGTGGGCAGGAGACTGCGGAGGCGCACGCGTGGCCAGGGGGTGGCGCGGGGATGGACATGAGCAGGAGCAGACGCGCACCGGAGCACGAGTGCGGCCACGGCGTGGTCCGGCCAAGACGGCCATGGGCGGATGCACGGCTGGGCTCTTTCGATCGGGCATGACGAGCTGCGTCGAACGATGGCAGCATCATGGCAGAAGGCAACCGAAAACTATGCCGATGACGTGCTAAGGCAGAGGCAGGGGCTCCGGTTCAATGGAAATCAAGGACACGACCATGTTGTTGACAAACCAAAGGAGCTACGCGTACGTTTCACTGGAGCACCAGCAGCACGGCAGTAGTTTCAGCTCATCCCGAGGTGGACAAGGGCGACGACGGTGAGCTCGACAATGGCGGCGGAGCAGCAGTAATGGCGACGACAACTAGAGGGCAAGATTGATGGTGCTAGCAGGGGGGAAATGTCGGGGTGCTTACGTAGGAGCGCACGGTGGCTCGTTGGATGGTTAGGAACGGCAGAGGGCGACGGGATCGTCGACGAACGCCGGCGACAGCAGAGGAGGAGATCAGCTCGATCCGTCGACTTGGGACTCTCCTGCTCGATCTGCTCCTCGAGGAAGACGTACTGGACGACGAAGGAGCGGCCGGGCATGGCCTCACCGCACGGGGACGACAGCGGGGTTGAGGATGACGAAGGCCATGGCGGGCAGCGCTCGGGCGCGAACAAAAATGACGATGACGGCGCGAGAGAGGGAGTTGATGGGGACTAGGGTTCATGTACAGGGTCGAGGGGGCCCTTATAGACATCAGGGACGGGCTGGATGCTCGGCACGTGGCCATCCATTGCCACGGACGTGGGCGCGGCGTCCACCCAGCCTCTGATGAACAGAGAGGTTGGGGACGAGCTCTAGGTGGGTTGGGCCTTGCCTGTTTACTTCAAGGCCCAGGCACACAGTAGTTTAGTTTCTGTTTTCTTTTCCTTTTATTGCTCCTGTTTTTTTATATTAATTTTTGTATCAAATGAATTTTGTTGCCATTAAAACTTTGCCCAAAAACACTTTGTATTATTAGGAGCTATCACACAATTTTTGGTCGCAATTGGAGTTAAATAAATAATTGCTTATTTTGAAAAGGCTATTTTTTTCTGTTAGACCACTTATTAATTTCCTAGGAATTTATTTGTGAGCCCAACGAAGTTGGTTTCAACATCAAGATGATCAGGGAATTTATAGAACTATTCGAACATTTTAGTTCTACTGTTTGAAGAACTAATTATGTTGACTTGATTTTAAAATTTGAACTTGAACTCGGTTTGGACCAAAGTGTGGTTTAGCAAATTAAGTGCAATGACATGGCACCGTTAGGATGTGATTACTGTAGCTTAACTACCGGGGTGTTACACCGGTGACCTTGGCCCGCCATGGATGGCCGGCTCTGCCAGGACTCCCTCGCTGTCGCTCCTGCTACCCGCCTCTGCTCTGCACGGACGGCCCCTGCGTCCGTGGCTTCGCCTCCGCCGAACTTGCCCCGCCGCCTCCATTCTACTCCGTCCAGATCGCAAGGCCGGCCTCCTGCAGCTCGTCGTTGCCGGAGTTCTCCACCACCAGCAAGCAGCCGCGCCATGACCCTCCTCGCGTGGCGTCTCCACCTTCCGGTCCATCCGCGAGCAAGCTGCCCCTGTTGCCTCTTGGTCTTGGCCGCAAAGATCCTTCGACGACCCGTGTACCTTGTCGTGACGCTGGTGGAATTCCTTAATCCTTCGGCCGCCAAGACCGCAAGGCCGCCACTAACCGAAGGAGCCCACGACCACCACATCAACCTGCCCCTCTTGTCGTTGCCAAAACCACCAGTCCAGGAAACTCCAAGACCAAACGTTTTTGTTTTTGCCAAGTTCCGTCAAACTGACCGTGTACGTCTACCGTCGCCGTAGGTTCTTTTTTTCATCAAGTTCGACTACAACACGAAGATGTGAACAACTACGCGGAGTCGCGGAGAACGACTACACATGGGACCCGTCAAGTTCTTCTACACGCGTGTACGACTACACATCTGAGATGCGTTGAGTACCTCTACGAAAGACCCGAACGTCTAGGATCCGTGTACCACGACCGTTGCCAAAGACCGTCAAGTGAACAACTACCCTCGTCGTGGACTCGACAAGACAATGTGTACAACTACTTCCACGACGACCGTGCTCCACTACCGTCGCAAGAACGAGATCGACGAGTCCGAAAACCCCTAGTATCATGACAACCCCGAAGGGACTCGGATTCTTCAAGTTCATCTTCGACAAGTGTACCACTTCTTCCTACGACCGTCCCGAGAACGTCTACTTCCTCTACACCGACTTGATCCGTTCCGAAAATGCACGCTTCAAAGGTATAAACACCGAGACGACCACCAGTGGACCGTATGCATGTGACATGTGTATGAGATGGTTTCATGTAACTGTTGCTCACCGCGTACGATGTGTCTCTTGCGCATTATCCGTTTTTGAGCCATCGACACGTGGGAACCCAGTAACCTGGAGCACCCCACCGTTCATCGCATGATGCGCTCCCGTCACCACTTTCTTTTGCACCGGCATCTCAACTAGTTGTCGGATCATCGGAACGTTGCCGTGGCACCATTTCCGTTTTCGCCGCCATGACACCCCTTTCTTTCCGTCGTGGTGAACAAATGCTCGCATCATGCTCTTATCAACACTTTCATAAAACTTGCATAAACTTGCACAGGTCATCCGCTTCATGATAACAACATCAAGTATGTTTACAATTGTTGTTGCATGTAATTGCTAATGCATATGGGGATTTACCGGAATTGTTGTTTGTTCCGACCTCATTTTAAACTTGTTTAGATAGAGATTTTGCTTTTGCTTCTTCTCTTGCCATGTTTAACAACATTTAATATTGTTGGGTATCTAATCGAGAGAGAACTAAATAATTGATGTGGTGTTCCGTCAATATGCATCCCTATGCATATTGGGCTCCATTTAACTTGTAGTTTTGTTTGTGCACTTTGCCATGCCATGCATATTTAAACCGGACATGCATCATACTTGGTTGTGCATCATGCCATGATTATCTGATGGTCATTTACCATGTTGTTTGCTTCTTTCCGGTGTTGCTTCTTCGGGTTAGTTCCTGTAACATCGCGTTTGTAAGGATTCATTCGACTTCTTCCGTTTGTCTTCTTCATGTACTCGTTCTTCTTTCTTGCGGGATCTCAGGCAAGATGACCATACCCTCGAAATCACTTCTATCTTTGCTCGCAAGTTTCTCGCTCTTTTGCTATGTCGCGGTACCTACCATTTGTTATATCGTGCCTCCCATATTGCCATGTCAAGCCTCTAACCCACCTTGTCCTAGCAAACCGTTGTTTGCCTATGTTACCGCTTTGCTCAGCCCCTCTTATAGCGTTGCTAGTTGCAGGTGAAGATGAAGTTTGTTCCTTGTTGGAACATGGTTATTGTTGGTATATGTTTATGTTGGGATATCACAATATCTCTTATTTAATTAATGCATCTATATACTTGGTAAAGGGTGGAAGGCTCGGCCTTATGCCTGGTGTTTTGTTCCACTCTTGCCGCCCTAGTTTCCGTCATATCGGTGTTATGTTCCTTGATTTTGTGTTCCTTACACGGTTGGGTTATAATGGGAACCCCTTGACAGTTCGCCTTGAATAAAACTCCTCCAGCAAGGCCCAACCTTAGTTTTACCATTTGCCACCTAAGCCTTTTTCCCTTGGGTTCTGCAGACTCAAGGGTCATCTTTATTTAAACCCCCGGGCCAGTGATCCTCTGAGTGTTGGTCCAAACTAGAGCACCGTGCAGGGCCATCCCTTGGCAACTTGGGTTACGCCGGCTCCTGTACGCTTAGCTTATCCGGTGTGCCCTGAGAACGAGATATGTGCAGCTCCTATCGGGATTTGTCGGCACAGCAGGTGGTCTTGCTGGTCTTGTTTTACCATTGTCGACATGTCTTGTAACCGGGATTCCGAGTCTGATCGGGTCTTCCTGGGAGAAGGAATATCCTTCGTTGACCGTGAGAGCTTGTGATGGCCTAAGTTGGGACACCCCTGCAGGGTTTTGAACTTTTGAAAGCCGTGCCCACGATTATGGGCAGATGGGAATTTGTTAATGTCCGGTTGTAGAGAACTTGACACTTAACTTAATTAAAATGCATAAACCGCGTGTGTAGCCGTGATGGTCTCTTCTCGGCGGGGTCCAGAAAGTGAACACGGTGTTGGAGTTATGCTTGAACGTAAGTAGTATGAGGATCACTTCTTGATCACTTCTAGTTCACGACCGTGCTTTGCTTCTCTTCTCGCTCTCATTTGCATAAGTTAGCCACCATATATGCTAGTGTTTGCTGTAGTTCCACCTCACTACCTTTTCCTACCCATAAGCTTAAATAGTCTTGATCGCGAGGGTGCGAGATTGCTGAGTCCCCATGACTCACAGATTACTTCCAAAATCAGTTGCAGGTTTCGATGATACCAGTGCAGGTGACGCAACCGAGCTCAAGGAGGAGCTCGATGAAGATCGTGTGCGTTGTGTTATTTCGTTTCCAGTTGATCAGTAGTGGAGCCCAGTCGGGGCGATCGGGGATCTTTTGCTTTAGGGGTGGTCTTTCTTTATTTGGTTTCGTAGTCAGACCTTGATTGTAACTGGATGATGTAATGCTATATTTACGTATTGTGTGAAGTGATGATTGTAAGCCAACTCTTTATCTCTTTCTTATTCAGTACATGGGATGTGTAAAGATTACCCCTCTTGCGACATGCCTACAATGCGGTTATGCCTCTAAGTCATGCTCCGACACATGGGAGATATAGTCGCATCGTGGGTGTTACATCTATATGCATATTTGGCTGGTGGAGGCTCTAAGTTTAATTTTGCATAAAGCTAATTTTTCCCTACAACAAAGGAATACATTTTTATTTACTACTAAGTTAAATTACCCATATTGAGAAAGGTAACCCCAACTCAATCCCAAAAATCTAACCCAATAATTTCATTAAATAGAGTGATGAGATCAACCAATAATTCAAATACCAGATACTCAAAATGTCCATAATCGGGGACACGGCTAATCATGATTAGTTTGTACACTCTGCAGAGGTTTGTGCACTTTTCCCCACAAGACTCGATCTCCTCTGTTGAATTCCTCGCACAACCAGGGATAGTCTTTCCGAAGAGGTCCCCTTAGCCGATAGATAGGCCGGTACACCTACAATTCCCCTACATCTGCTAGCCCATCATGGAAAGGTTTCCCACAACTTTCTTAACTATTCCAGAACCCATAATGGCTTATGGCTGCACATGGAAGTGTCTGGGCATGAAAAATCTTATGATTCCTTTCAGCCTGGGTGGCATTCCATAGGATGATCACACGGGTAACCCGGGATCTCCTAGGACAACACTGAATTCCTCAGGTGCATTGAATCTGCTTAGAAAGTTGTGTAACAACTCTTTGGTGTACTAGTACAGTAACTGGCTAGGATCAAAATTATATGTTGGAAAGATGACACTAATTGTGTGAACAGAAAGATTACTTCAATACGAATCTGATACAGTTGGGTTCATCGGAAACAGAGCTACGGATAAAAAGATATGATAAAAAAATTGAATATGAATCTGAACAAATTTCAAAATTTGAAAATTGCAAAAAGTTTATTTGATAAATTTACTAGATAGGTGAAATCAAGACGAAAATGTAGACGTTGGATCTATCTAATTTGGATGAACGAGTAAAAAGTTATGACTATTTGAAAAATCAGAACCAAGCTGTTTTATGGATGAGAAATAGCTATTGCTAAAATATTTCTACGCCTAAAGTGTAAATACAGAGACTAATTAATAATCTAATTATTCTATCGTACTAGTCTAGAAATAATAAGTTATGGGAGTATATAAAAATACGAAGAAAGATACCTTTATAAGGTAGAGAAAATAAGACTTCGGAGAGTGGAGACAACTTTCACAAGTCCCGCAGGGGTGAAGAAATATATTTTTCTTTAGTGGATCTAGTCAAACCAAAATATTTATTTAATCCGAATTGGATGATTTTTGGAGGCTATATGGGTCTATATTTATACGTGGAAAAGAGGCTTAGGGTAAAAGTCTAGGCAATGTGGGGCTAAACATATACATACACGGAAGACATTGAAAAAGATCATGCACATGGGCTAAGAGTTCGGCCCGCCCGCGCGCGTACACTGTGCGGCAATTTTTTTATTTTCTTTCCTGAAATTTTTACTTTTCATAAATAAATAAATAAAATAACATAAAAGAAAATTGTAAACCTTAACGAAAATAGAAAGAGAAATAGAAAAATACAGGCTGTCCTATCTACTATGCTGCGCATGTGGGTGACAGATAATTATGAGCCGCACGTACAGTTTTTCTTAATTAGAAACAGAAAGGAAAACTGAATAAGGAAAAAAATTATATAGGCATATTATATATAAAAAAATTCATAAAAAGATTTCGCAAAACATGAACATATTTTCAGCGGCAAATAAATTCCACAAAAATTTAGAGAAAGCAAACAATACTGCTTGTTCAATTAAAAACCAGATAAAAATATTTTTAAAATATAAAATAATTTCAAATTTATTTCTCTCAATTTTTATATTATAGGGAATCATTTTAACCTATTTTCCATATATTTTATTTTTGTATAAAAATAATTTGAATAAGAACCAAATATCTCCAAATTGAAAATGAGTTTCAAAATAACTTCAAAGGACTTTCAATTTGATTCTTTGAAACTTCCAACTCTCTTTCTTAGAATTTGCAGAAGTCATTTTATCTTCTCTCATGAAACTCATTGGGTTGCATAAATTTTCTAAATTTGAAATATTTTCAAATGGAATTCAAACCTTTTCAAAACCCCTTTTTCATTTAATTAAATGGAAGAAGTCATATCGTCTTCTCTCTAGGGTTTTGTGATGAAATGAATTTGAATTCATGGAGATCATAAATGCAAGGTGAAAGTTTTGGGAAAGTCATTTTATTCCCTCTCATTCAATTTCCAAAAAGTTTCAAATTCCACTCAATTTCACAAAAGCAACCACACCACAATCAAACAATCGATCAAAACTATTTATTTAATATAACATTCCAAAATTTAGAATTTTGGGATGTTACAAGAATAGGACGGAGAGAGTCTTAGGGCATATTTCTCCCTTTGTGGTTTTGGTGATTGACGATAATACTTTTGCGGACTAATCGTGTGCATTGAGCATTTCAGATATTCTATCATATGGCATGACGATTAGACCCCTCTGAGTTTTAAAGTGAAGATGGTTTATTTTCCTTCATTTCAGTTTTGGTGGACTTGAGTCGTAGGAAAAATTGTACTATCAGGAGGGGGTTCGCTTCGGAAAGGTTTGGGTGGAATCAACACGTACACGTCTCCATTTGCACCCTATATATCTTTCCGCTTCGTTGGAGTTTCACCTTCCGTTACTTGAGTGCTTTGGTGAGCCGCCAGCGGTAGTACCGCGGATAGCAGCGGTAGTACCGCTCCCAGTACCGTTGGTATTGCCGCCTCGACTCGGGTCTCGATTTTTCGTGTCGGGTTCAGAGGTAGTCCAGCGGTGGTCCCACTTACATACGACCGCCGGTCCCACTTTGACCTAGTTGGGCAAGTAGAGTGCAGTGTTTGGCAGAAGTACCGAGGTCTCTGATACGTCTCTGACGTATCTACTTTTCCGAACACTTTTGCCCTTGTTTTGGACTCTAACTTGCATGATTTGAATGGAACTAACCCGGACTGACGCTGTTTTCAGCAGAATTGCCATGGTGTTATTTTTGTGCTGAAATAAAAGTTCTCGGAATGACCTGAAAATCAATGAATATTATTTTGGAATATATAAAAAATACTGGAAGAAGAATCCACGTCAGGGGCCCCACACCCTGTCCACAAGGGTGGGGGGCGCGCGCCCCTACTTCATGGGCCCCCTAATGCTCCACTGACCTCAACTCCAACTCCATATATTCGTGTTCGGGGAGAAAAAAACCAGAGAGAAGGATTCATCGCGTTTTACGATACGGAGCCGCCGCCAAGCCCTAAACTCTCTCGGGAGGGCTGGTCTGGAGTCCGTTCGGGGCTCCGGAGAGGGGAATCCGTCGCCATTATCATCATCAACCTTCCTACATCACCAATTCCATGATTCTCACCATCGTGCGTGAGTAATTCCATCGTAGGTTTGCTGGACGATGATGGGTTGGATGATATTTATCATATAATCGAGTTAGTTTTGTTAGGCTTTGATCCCTAGTATCCACTATGTTCTGAGATTGATGTTGCTATGACTTTGCTATGCTGAATGCTTGTCACTAGGGCCCGAGTGCCATGATTTCTGATCTGAACCTATTATGTTTTCATGAATATATGTGAGTTCTTCATCCTATCTTGCAAGTCTATAGTCACCTACTATGTGTTATGATCCGACAACCCCGAAGTGACAATAATCGGGACCACTCCCGGTGATGACCGTAGTTTGAGGAGTTCATGTATTCACTATGTGTTAATGCTTTGGTACGGTACTCTATTAAAAGGAGGCCTTAATATCCCTTAGTTTCCAATAGGACCCCGCTGCCACGGGAGGGTAGGACAAAAGATGTCATGCAAGTTCTTTTCCATAAGCACGTATGACTATATTCAGAATACATGCCTACATTACATTGAATTGGAGCTAGTTCTGTGTTACCCTATGTTATAACTGTTGCATGGTCGATCGCATCCGACATAATTCTCCATCACCGATCCAATGCCTACGAGCTTTTCATATATTGTTCTTTGCTTATGTACTTTTCCGTTGCTACTGTCACAATCACTACAAAACCCCAAAATATTACTTTTGCTACCGTTACCACTACTATCACATTACTTTGCTACTAAACACTTTGCTGCAGATATTAAGTTTCCAGGTGTGGTTGAATTGAAAACTCAGCTGCTAATACTTGAGAATATTCTTTGGCTCCCCTTGTGTCGAATCAATAAATTTTGGTTGAATACTCTACCCTCGAAAACTGTTGCGATCCCCTATACTTGCGGGTTATCAAGACCATTTTCTGGCGCCATTGTCGGGGAGCATAGCTCTATTATTTGAGTCGCTTGGGATTTATATCTGCTTATCATTATAAAGAACTTGAAATATCAAAGAACCAAGATTTTTCCCTCAACTACGAGGGGAGGTAAGGAACTGCCATCTAGCTCTGCACTTGATTCACCTTCTGTTATGAGTAAACTTGCGACACCTACACATGCTATTGATTCTGATAGGTCACATGTTATTGATGATGCCACTTCTGCTTTGCATGATAATTATGATGAAACTACTTCTATGCTTGATACTGCTGTGCCACTTGGTGAATTTCTTGATGAACAACTTGCTAGGGCTAGAGAGAATGAAATTATTGAAACTGATAATATTGATGAAAGTGATGATGGAGATTCTCCCCCTAGATATGAATTGCCTATTGTGCCTGAGGGTTATGTTATGGATGAAGAAACTGCTAGAGACTTTCTTGCCTGCAATGATAGAAGTGATCTTAAGAAACTATTAGCTAAGCTGAAAGAAAAATCTCTGAATGCTAGAATGAAATATGATCCTACTTATGCCACTTCACCTATCTTTATTACTGATAAGGATTATGATTTCTCAGTTTATCCTAATACAATTACTTTGGTTGAATCTGATCCTTTCTATGGCTATGAATCTGAAACTGTTGTGGCACATCTTACTAAATTAAATGATATAGCTACCGTGTTCACTAATGATGAGAAAACTCGCTACTATTATATCCTTAAATTATTTCCGTTCTCATTAAAGGGTGATGCTAAAATATGATTTAATTCTCTTGATCCTGGTTGTGTGCGTTGTCCCCAGGATATGATTTATTACTTCTCTGCTAAATATTTCCCCGCTCATAAGAAACAAGATGCTTTAAGGGAAATATATAATTTTGTGCAAATTGAAGAAGAGTGTCTCCCACAAGCTTGGGGGAGGCTCCTCCAATTACTTAATGCTTTGCCTGATCATCCTCTCAAGAAAAATGAAATACTTGATATCTTTTATAATGGACTAACCGATGCTTCCAGAGATTACCTGAATAATTGTGTCGGTTGTGTTTACAGGGAAAGAACAGTTGATCCAGCTGAAATTCTATTGAATAATATGTTGACCAATGAAAATAATTGGACACTTCCTGAACCAACTCCTAAGCCAACTCCGAAGAAAAGGGGTATTGTATTTCTTAGTCCTGAAGATATGCAAGAGGCAAAGAAATCTATGAAAGAAAAAGGTATAAAAGTTGAAGATGTTAAGAATTTACCTCCTGTTGGAGAAATACACGGTCTTAATTCATCACCTATTGAAGAAACACATGGTCTTGATAACCCGACACAGGTAGTAAAGGTAAACTCTCTCTATAGATATGATAAAGCTGAAATCTCTCCTGCTAGGTTTGCTAGCCAATGTTTGGATGAATTTGATAACTTTATGGTTAAGCAAGAAGATTTTAATGCTTATTTTGGTAGATAGATGAAACGCAATGATTATATAATTGAACACTTGAGTGATTATATGGCTAGTGTTAAAGGTGAACTTAAGCTTATTAGTAAACATGCTTCTATGGTTACCACTCAAGTAGAACAAGTACTTAAAGCTTAGAATGATTTTCTCAGTGAATTAAATAGTAAGAAGAATGATAATGTTGTTAGAGTTATGACTAGAGGTGGTAAAATGACTCAGGAGCCTTTGTATCCCGAGGGCTACCCTAAGAGAATTGAGCAAGATTCTCAGAGAACTACTATAGATGCACCTAGTCCTTCTAAAAGGAAGAGAAAGAAAAATGATAGGACTTTGCATGCTTCTAGTGAACCTGTTGTTGACACACCTGAGAAACCCAATGATATTTCTATTTCTGATGCTGAAACACAACCTGGTAATGAACATGAACCTAGTGATAATGTTAATGATGATGTTCATGTTAATGCTCAACCTAGCAATAATAATGATGTAGAAATTGAACCTGTTGTTGATCTTGATAACCCACAATCAAAGAATCAACGTTATGATAAGAGAGACTTTGTTGCTAGGAAGCACGGTAAAGAAAGAGAACCATGGTTTCAGAAACCCATGCCTTTTCCTCCTAAACCATCCAACAAAAGGGATGATGAGGATTTTGAGCGCTTTGCTGAAATGATTAGGCCTATCTTTTTGCGTATGTGTTTGACCGATATGCTTAAAATGAATCCTTATGCTAAGTATATGAAGATATTGTTACAAATAAGAGAAAGATACCAGAAGCTGAAATTTCCACCATGCTTGCTAAGTATACTTTTAAGGTTGGAATACCAAAGAAACTTGGAGATCCAGGAGTACCAACTATACCATGCTCCATTAAAAGAAACTATGTTAAAACTGCTTTATGTGATCTTGGAGCCGGTGTTAGTGTTATGCCTCTCTCTTTATACCTTAGACTTGATTTGAATAAGTTGACACCTGCTGAAATATCTTTGCAAATGGCTGATAAATCAACTGCTATACCTGTCGGTATTTGTGAGGATGTGCTTGTTGTGGTTGCAAACGTTACTATTTTAACGGACTTTGTTATTCTTGATATTCTCGAGGACGATAGTATGTCTATTATCCTTGGAAGAACTTTTTTGAATACTGCAGGGGCTGTTATTGATTGCACCAAAGGCAATATCACCTTTCATGTTAATGGTAATGAGCATACGGTACACCTTCCAAGGAAACAACCTCAAGTCCACAGTATCAATTCTATTGGAAAATTTTCAACAATTACTATTGGAGGTTTTGAATTTCCTCTTCCTACTGTCAAGAAGAAATACGATATTCTTATTGTTGGGGAGATGCATATCCCCATTGAGATAACCTAGTGTTATTCGAAATTTCTCCGGTTTCATGTTACTCGAAATGAGTTTGTTAACAAGACTTGATCAACCTTGTTAGTGGATTCCTTTTGATGAGCATGATATGGGTGAATTTAGAAAACACAACTCTCTGTACCCTCTTTTTACTTTCTGTCATTTATATTAAATATAAATCAAAAATAGTAATTTCTGCCAGTTTTTTGAATTATCCATGCAATAAAAAATACCCCGAAAATAAAAGTTCTCCAAATGCCCTGAAAATTAAATATGATTTTTTCTAGAATATTTGAGAATATGTGGCACTGAGAACACTTCAGGGGGAGCCAGCACCTGGCCACGAGGGTCCAAGGCGCGCCCTACCCCCCTGGGCGTGCCCCCTGCCTCATGGGCCCCTGGTGCCCCCCGTCCACTTATTCCAACCACCACACACTCCTTCCTCCCAAAAAAATCACCAACCAACTCAAGCACGAGTTCTAGCTCATCTTGCTGCCATTTTCGATCTTCTAGCTCAAATCTCCATTCACAAAACTGCTTTGGGGGATTGTTCTTTGGTATGTGACTCCTTCAATGTTCCAATTAGTTTTTGTTCTAGTGTTATTTATTGCAAATTTTTACTACTTAGGTGACCCTGTTCTTGAGCTTGCATGTCAAATTTATGTGGTCAAAAGTAGTTTTAATGCATGATATGGCCTCTAGGCACTTGTGGGGGTAGTTGCTATCAATTTTGTTGAGTTTGGTTCACTTTTATTTTGAGTTGCTAAAAATTTCAGAAATTTTTCAGAGGACGAAATATATTTAGGAAAATGTACCAAGGTGGTTCTTCAAGGAAGCAAGGACCCAGGCCCGCAATCCGTGAGCCGGACGATGAACCACCGAGGGACGCTCAAGTGCGGCCCTGTGAATGGCCGTCAGAAGATTTCATGGTCCAAGCAGGAATCAAGGAGGAATTTGACACATATGTGCGTAACACCGATCTTGAGAGCTTTGTGGCAGATAAGTGCCGTCAGTACCACTACCTCACTGATTCCTTTGTGCGAAGGCAAAAGGGAGATATGTTATAACCAGGGAGGAGGCGACCGAGTACGAGAGGAGGACGGAGGCAGCCCGCCTCCATGCTGCACCTCTTCAGGCAGTAGCTGATGCATCTCAGTACGACCCCAGCTTCAACTTCGGATATCCACCAGGCCATCCATGGGCATAGACCAACTTAGGCCAAAAGCCTAAGCTTGGGGGAGTACGTATTTCTCACCAACATTACATTCATGTTCACACACTCATGCTAGTTGTCGGTGCTCATACTTTTTCATTGTATCATCCATGCTAGTTTATTTTCGTTTTCTCGCTTTCTTCTTGTGTGTTTGAAAAACCTTAAGAAAAACCAAAAAAATTAGTTGTAGCTTTTAGCTAGTTTACTTTCCATGACTGTAGTAGTAGTAATTAAAAAGAAAACCCAGAAATATTTCTCGTTCTTCTTTTGCTTGTTGGGAGCTTTCCCGGGTAAATAGTTTTGTTTCTTTTCTTTGGGGGTCGAGAGGAGAAGACCATAATGAAAATGCTGTGTGGCTCTCATGTGCATTATTGTTGATATAACAAAGAGCCCATATTACCTTGTCTTCTCTCTTGAATTGAATGCTTGCAGATTCCAGCTTAGTCCAATGCACATGCACTATTATTATTATCCACACTATTCGGTCGTGCAAGTGAAAGGCAATAATGATGATTATATGATGAACTTATTGAGATGAGAAAAGCTGGTATGAACTCGACCTCTCTTATTTTTGTAAATATGATTAGTTCATCATTCCTGATTCAGCCTATTATGAAAGAAACATATTTGCAATGACAATTAGGGATTACAGTTGCTTATGCCATGCTTAATTAGCTAGGAGCTTATAATGGTTTACCTTGCATGCCAACATGCTATTAAAATGGTTGTGATGTGGTATGATAGGGTGGTATCCTTTTTTGAATGATTCGAGTGGCTTGACTTGGCACATGTTCACGCATGTAGTTGAAACAAAATCAACATAGCCTCTACGATATTTATGTTCATGGTGCATTATATCCTACTCATGCTTGCATTCGGTGTTGATTAATTTTAATGCATGCTCATGACTGTTGTCGCTCTGTAGCTGGTCGCTTCCCAGTCTTTTTATAGCCTTCACTTGTACTAAGCGGGAATACTACTTGTGCATCCAATTCCATAAACCCCAAAGTTATTCCATATGAGTCCACCATACCTTCCTATATACGGTATCTACCTGCCATTCCAAGTAAATTTGTATGTGCCAAACTCTAAACCTTCAAATAAACATTCTGTTTTGTATGCTCGAATAGTTCATGTATCAACTAGGGTTGTATGTATCCTCCATGCTAGGCGGGTTATTCTCAAGAGGAGTGGACTCCGCTCCTAACTCACGAGAAAATGGCTGGTCACCGGGATGCCCAGTCCCATGCTTTAAGCAAATCAAATCAAAATAATTGCAAACAAAACTCCCCCAGGATTGTTGTTAGTTGGAGGCACCCGTTGTTTCAGGCAAGCCATGGATTGATGCTTGTTGGTGGTGGGGGAGTATAAACTTTACCATTCTGCTTGGGAACCGCCTATAATATGTGTAGCATGGAAGATATCGAGATCTCTCGGTTGTTATGTTGACAATGGAAGTATACCGCTCAAAATATTATTCATATCTATTTCAAAACCGAGCTCTGGCACCTCTACAAATCCCTGCTTCCCTCTGCGAAGGGCCTATCTATTTACTTTTATGTTGAGTCATCATCCTCTTATTGAAAAGCCCCAGTTGGAGAGCACCGCTGTCATTTGCATCCATTACTATTAGTTTACATTGAGTATGACTTGACTGGATCTCTTTTACAATGAATTACAATGGCTAGTCAGTCCTTGATCTTTAAAGGTGCTCTGCATTTATGTGTTGTGGTCTCATAAAGGACAAGCGAGATACCATCTTGTTATATCATATTATGATTGTTTTGAGAAAGTGTTGTCATCTGAGATTTATTATTATTGCTCACTAGCTGCTTATGCCATTGATATGAGTAAACATGAGACCTAAATGTTATTGTGAATATGCTTAGTGAATATGGTTAGTTCATAATCTTTGCTGAAAACTTGAATGCTGGCTTTACATATTTACAACAACAAGAGCAAACAGAGTTTGTAAAAGTTTTTCTTTATCACTTTCAGTTTATCAACTGAATTGCTTGAGGACAAGCAAAGGTTTAAGCTTGGGGGAGTTGATACGTCTCCGACGTATCTACTTTTCCAAACACTTTTGCCCTTGTTTTGGACTCTAACTTGCATGATTTGAATGGAACTAACCCGGACTGACACTGTTTTCAGCAGAATTGCCATGGTGTTATTTTTGTGCAGAAATAAAAGTTATCGGAATGACCTGAAAATCAACGGAGATTTTTTTGGAATATATATAAAATACTGGAAGAAGAATCCACGTCAGGGGGCCCACACCCTGTCCACGAGGGTGGGGGTGCGCCTAGCCCCCTGGGCGCGGCCCTGCCTCGTGGGCCCCCTGACGCTCCACCGACCTCAACTCCAACTCCATATATTCATGTTCGGGGAGAAAAAAAATCAGAGAGAAGGATTCATCATGTTTTATGATACGGATCTGCCGCCAAGCCCTAAACTCTCTCGGGAGGGCTGATCTGGAGTCCTTCCGGGGCTCCGGAGAGGGGAATCCGTCGCCATCATCATCAACCTTCCTCCATCACCAATTCCATGATGCTCACCGCCGTGCGTGAGTAATTCCATCGTAGGCTTGCTGGACGGTGATGGGTTGGATGAGATTTATCATGTAATCGAGTTAGTTTTGTTAGGGTGTGATCCCTAGTATCCACTATGTTCTGAGATTGATGTTGCTATGACTTTGCTATGCTTAATGCTTGTCACTAGGGCCCGAGTGCCATGATTCCAGATCTGAACCTATTATGTTTTCATGAATATATGTGAGTTCTTGATCCTGTCTTGCAAGTCTATAGTCACCTACTATGTGTTATGATCCGGCAACCCCAAAGTGACAATAATCGGGACCAGTCCCGGTGATGACCGTAGTTTTGGGAGTTCATGTATTCACTATGTGTTAATGCTTTGGTCCGGTACTCTATTAAAAGGAGGCCTTAATATCCCTTAGTTTCCAATAGGACCCCGCTGCCACAGGAGGGTAGGACAAAAGATGGCATGCAAGTTCTTTTCCATAAGCATGTATGACTATATTGGGAATACATGCCTGCATTACATTGATGAATTGGAGCTAGTTCTGTGTCACCCTCTGTTATAACTGTTGCATGATCGATCGCATCCGACATAATTCTCCATCACTGATCCAATGCCTACGTTCTTTTCATATATTGTTCTTCGCTTATTTACTTTTCCGTTGCTACTGTCACAATCACTACAAAACCCCAAAGTATTACTTTTGCTACCGTTACCACTACTATCATATTACTTTGCTACTAAACACTTTGCTGCAGATATTAAGTTTCTAGGTGTGGTTGAATTGAGAACTCAGCTGCTAATACTTGAGAATATTCTTTGGCTCCCCTTATGTCGAATCAATAAATTGGGGTTGAATACTCTACCCTCGAAAGCTGTTGCGATCCCCTATACTTGTGGGTTATCAGGCTTCGGTGAGGCAAGGCTTCTGGCTATGATTGGGCGGTGTCTCCGGTGAGTCCCCAGCATCCGCGAGGTCTCCAGTCAATGCGGCAGAGCTGACGGTCATGTGTGTGGCATTGGGGTGGGATTAGGGGGTCAGAGTTGACGGTGAGGGAAACAATGGTGCGGTGGCAGATGTGGAGCTCTAATGAGAAATAGCGGGCATAGGAAGGCGTCGAGGGGGAGGGGGTGTTCTAGGGTAGGACCGAACGAGGGGGAGAGGATTTTATAGGGGAGGAAGCTTGGACGAGGGGCATGATACGTCTTTGTCGTATCTTTAATTTTTTATTGTTTCATGCCAATATTATACAACTTTCACATATTTTTGGCAACATTTTATATGATTTATTGGACTAACATATTGATCCAGTGCCCAGTGTCAGTTCCACTTTTCTGTATGTTTTTGTTTCAAAGAATATCCATATCAAACAAAGTCCAAATGCGACAAAAATTTATGGAGAATTATTTTGGAATATTTGTGATTTTGGGGAGATGGAATCAACGCAAACTAGGGCCCACAGCCACCACAAGACACCTAGGCGCGCCAGGTAGCACAGGTGCGTGGAGGTGGGTTGTTCCCTCGTCGTAAGTCGGCTGGAGCTCTACTTCAAGTGCAAGGAATCTTATATCTAGAAAAAAACTGCGTTGAAATCTCAGCGCAATCGGAGTTACGGATCTCCGGGAATATAAGAAACGGTTTTTGGCTAGAAAAAAGAAGATGAAACAGAAGAGAACAGAGAGGGAGATCCAATCACGGAGGGTCTCCTGCCCCTCCGCCGCCATGGAGGCCATGGACCCAAGGGAGAAATCTCCTCTCATCTAGGGAGGAGGCCAAGGAAGAAGAAGAAGGATGGGGGCTCTCTCGCCCTCTCTCCCGGTGGCGCCGGAACGCCGCCAGGGCAATCATCATGTCACGGCGATCTACTCCAACAACTCCGTCATCTTCACTAATATCTTCATCACCTTCCCCCATCTATCTACAGCGGTCCACTCTCCCGCAACCCATTGTACCCTCTACTTGTCCATGGTGCTTTATGCTTCATACTATTACTCAATGATATGTTGCCATCATATGATGTCCTAGTAGATTTTTGTTGTCCCATCGATAATTGGTGAATTGCTATGGTTGGTTTAATTTTCTTGTGGTTATGTTGCTGTCCTTTGGTGCCCATATATGAGTGTGCGTGTGGATCACACCATAGGGTTAGTTGTACGTTGATAGGACTATGCATTGGAGGGAAAGGGTGACAGCAACTTCAGCCTAAGCATAGAAATTGATACGTACGGGATTGAAGGGGGGCCAATATATATCTTAATGCTATGGTTGGGTTTTACCTTAATGAATTTTAGAAGTTGCAGATGCTTCCTAATAGTTCCAATCATAAGTGCATAGAATTCCAAGTAAGGGACGACATGCTAGTAGTGGCCTCTCCCACATAAAAACTTGCTATCGATCTAGCAACATAGTCAATTGCTAAGGGACAATTCTGCAAATCCTACCACCACTAATCCACACTCGTTTTTAGTAAACTTAATTGTTTCTTTATTTAAACATAACCGAACTTTTATTTTCACATTCTTTATTATCTTGCAAACCTATCCACACCTACAAAGTACTTCTAGTTTTATTCTTGTTCCAGGTAAAGCAAATGTTAAGCGTGCGTAGAGTTGTATTGGTGGTCGATAGAACTTGATGGAATATTTGTTCTACCTTTAGCTCCTCGTTGGGTTTGACACTCTTATTTATCGAAAAAGGCTACAAACGACCCCTATACTTGTGGGTTATCACGGCACGGCCAGAATCGGAAGGAGATCGGCTCGGGGTGGGTTTGCCGATGCGGTGCTCCGACGAGGAAGGAAGGTAAACGGGAGGTTGGAAAAGGTGAGCACGGGCAAGGGGCGATCGGACGGTGGGGTCCGTGTGTGTGTGTGTGTGTGAGAGAGAGAGAGAGAGAGAGAGAGGGATCCGATCGGATCGGTCGACCAATCCGATCCAGATTCGGTGTGGGCGCGCTTAGTTGGTCCGGATCCGTGAGGTGGGCTGCAGGCTTATTTCATTTTAAAGGAAATTGCCTTCCTATTGTAAAATAAAATAGAGAAAGGAAATAAAATAAAGAAAAGAAATAAAAACTTTACCTAGACATATTTTATACCAAAATATTCAGAAAAGTACAAAGAATAAGATGGACTATTTTTCAAGTTCAAATAAAGTCCACAAAAATTCAAATAGTGCTAATGTTGCAATAAAAACCAATGACAATATTTTTACAATACCAAAATGATTTAAATTTATTTTCTCCTAATTTTTCATTGAAGGGAACCATTTTACTCTTATTTACATAGATTTATTAATAGGAGAATTTTTTGAATAAAACTTCAAATGAGTTTGAATTTGAATTTCAAACCACTTGTAATACTTTTCTCTTTTTCATTGACCAAATCTATTCCTAATTACCTCTGAATTTTGAAGTGTCATATACCTTCTCTCATTTTAAATATTTCCAGAGAATTTGAATTTTGGAAAGTCAAATAACTTCAAATTGAAAATGGGTTTTTAGAAAACTTGAAAAGGGACTTTCAGAATGGTTCCTTTAAACTTCCAACTCTCTTTCTTATAATTTGAAGGAGTCATTTTATCTCCTCTCATGAAAATCATTGAGTTGCATAAAGTTTCTGAATTTGAAATATTTTTAATGGAATTCAAGTCTTTTCAAAAAAAACTTTTTCATTTCAAATGGAAGAATTCATGTCATCTTCACTCTAGGGTGTTGTGTTTTAAATGAATTTGAATTCATGGAGATCAAAATGCAAGATGAAAGTTTTGGGAAAATCCTTTTATTCCCTCTCATTCATGTTTCAAAACTTTCAAGTTTTCACTCAATTTCACACAAGCAATCACACAACAATCAAACAAACAATATAATTATTTATTTAATATAACATTCCAACATTTATAATTTTTGAACGTTACAAACTACCACCCTTAAAATGAATCTCGTCCTCGAGATTCGGAGAGGCTACAAAGAAGGTTAGGTTTGGAGGGTTCTTCTTGAAAATTCATTGATCATCACAAAGGTTCAGGATGCTACCACCCTTAGAAGCATGGTTACGGTTCCAACAAAACCCATGTACTATATCCTTAGGGTTGACGGTGTCAGTCTTCTCATTTTCTCCGGGGTAACTCTTTCACTGGTGCTATTCCGGTAAAGGCATGACCTTTTTCTCAAAATCTCGAGTCCTTACATCAAAATAAGGTCCTTTCGAGACTGGATCTTCTTGGCCGACAGATCAGTCGCTAATACTAAACAACTATCAACACTCTCATGGTGGTCAACAATTACTAGTTCCTGCAAGAAAAATGGTTTGGGTTTAATCTCATCGTATATCCTATGATTTGCAACCGTTTCCAGTACATGGATAAATCGTCCTACCATTCTAAGGTTTTTCACATCGTCGTCTCTCTACTATGGGTTAGTCACTCTAGATTTACCATTCCAAATAGCAAGAGTGAATGACAAGAGTAAGTCGGTATGGTGATCAATCCATTCCGCACCCAAACTGTTACCATGTATAAGGTTTAGCGAATCTCGCTTGCTAACACTCGAGCATTCTCACAAGCATTGCAGAATTTCTCTTGTCCACAAACTAGGTTCGGATAAAACCCATTGATTCCTGCAAGCCAACAAATCATCTATCGTTTCTTCACAACTCATGGTTTTTTTGCGTAAACTCCTATGATACGTCTGCCGATGAAATTACAGATTCTTCCAGATTTCTTCCTTCAACAAGGTTATGTCTACTCCTTATCAAGTCATGGGCATGTGGGTTAAGGACCACTTCATACTTGTACATCTCTGTCTTGTGTTCGAGAATTATCTGTTCCATATTCCAACATTTAACTTTCTTAGTATTCTTAATTCCAATTGTACTCCATTCCTTCATATTCTTGGAGAAATCATCATATCAAAACAAAACTCCAGCTTATTTGGTCCAAACACCGCTCTATGGATTAACATTTTAGTTTTTATTGGTCAAGTGTTCTCACAGGGTACTAACGCCCTTAAAATGAAATGCACAAATTCATCCATAGACTGTATTTATCATATCCTCGAAAATTGTCGAAATCTTTGTTTATAGAGTAATAACTCTTAATATTTACACATATGAGGTTCCAGACACATTAACTTTATTTATTCATGAATCATTACAATCTCCAAGACTTCCATTACATAACTCAACTCCACATTCTCATGACTATAATAGTGCTTCCTACTGCATTTATTATATTCTTTATTCCAGTAATCAAATCTGAAATACTCAGTTCAAGCATTCTTCTTGTCTGGACATTCCTGGCAAAATGTTCTGTTTCGTGGCAACATAAACAGATGACTTCCGACAAGTCTTAGGGCTTCTTGGTGATTGTGTCTGCTCCTTGGGTTCTTGCCCTCTTGGCTCCTTTCCTGGGCACGTATTGGCGTAGTGACCCGAGGTCTTGTACTTGAAACAAGTGATATAACTCAGGTCCTTCCGTGTAGGAATTGGGTGGTTCTTGGTATACTTTCTCTTCTTCTTCGTCGATGTATTCGTATTGATCAAGGCTTCTATTTCCTATGGGTCATACTCAAACTCCACTATCTGGAACTCTCCCAGATACTCTTTACACTCCTTCGGGAAATTCTGAGAGTATTTCCTTCTTCTCCACAGGAATAGCATGTCTTCATGCAGTGCTTGGTTGGTTTGTCTTCAGGTGTATCTTTAACTTCTTCCTTTATAATAGGTACTTTCGGTTGGTTCTAGAGGGATTCTTTTATTCCTTCTTTTTGTTGCCGGATGATTTGTTGTACCTTGGGGTAAATGTGACAGTGAGCAGGGTAGTGTGTAGTTCCTTCACACAGGAAACAAGTAACCTGCCCAGTCGAGCATTCTTCAGCTGGGTGATTTCCTTCACAATGAGGGCATCCATCCTTTTGTTCTTCATGGGTGTGTGCTATTTATCCACAAATCTTGCATGCACAAGGTTTCTACATTTTACTATCACGGGGCTTCTGGATGAGATGAGATCTTAGTAGAGTCATCTTGAATTCCTCCCGGGTTTTTGCTCCGTTCCATCCTTGTATAGCTTGATGCATCTTTCACCATGTTAAAGCACCTTGTGTGAAGTACCATAGGGAGTACAGAATCATATACGCGCTTCCAACACTGTATTTCCTTCATGTGATCTAACATGTTCTGCACCCACTCTTCTACCTCCAGCTGAGTCATTGATCAAGGAAATACGAGTCCATCCCCATTCATCATTTATTGGGTCCAAGGGCTTTGGGGTGAGATAAGAGAGAGAGAGAGAGAGAGAGAGAGAGAGAGAGAGAGAGAGAGAGAGAGAGAAAGATACCCAGACAAACAAACTAGTTTTGAAAATTGGTTTTATCCGCGGTTGTCGAAAAAACATCACAAAATGACAGCTCACAAATCATCATATCTAACGTAAGTATATAACAGGGGTTTGATCTTCTAAAGGTCATATAAGTATTGGGATTCTCTAGGGTCTTCGGAGTCTTCAACTATTGTAGCTGCAATTCTGCATGATGGAATCCTTTTACTCCGAAGTGATCCTTAATTAGTTGATTCTCTGTGAGGTGAAAAGGGAAAGGGGTATATTCTAACTATCTGAGGTAAGAGGGATTATTTATAAAATTAGAGAAGACGAGAAATAAAGGATTTTTTGAAAAATAAAGTTTTGGAGATATCTTGTCCTAGGGGCTTTCCAGTTTCTAGGGTCACGTCCTACAGTCAACATGTTATCCAGTACCATCTCTGTAGCGACCCGACCCAATACGGTCAAGTCTCCGTGCTTTCTATGCCATCCCTGGATCATTATGCTGGCACACACAGTACTTTGATGAAATACCATAATATCACATGTAAAATAAATACCATAGATCTAGAGTATACCTTATATATCACAATAGAAACAAAGCATAAGGGTGTGGGGTCTCATCAACACCAATGGCAATTTGAGTGTAGATCGTAACCATATATCGTCACTCTTACTCGACATAGAGATATCTTCAACATGATAAGTTGCAGCCATCTAGGTCAGTACATTGAATGTACCGGCAAGATCACAATAGAAAGCATATGAAAACTCTATACTATATGCAATATGGCCGTGGTAGCTCTAAGTATGAGTTTTTTTTTTGCGTAAAAGCTGGTTTTTATTTTTCCTACAACAAAGGAATGCCAGGAGTATCCACTATAGAGTTATCTAATATGTCATGGTTCCGCCAACCAATTCTCATAGCCCATAATTATCGGTTGCCCACAATTAATTATCAGTCCGGTGTTGGGAGTTGTGAGATAGATCCGGGTCCAAAGGCTCCAATTGTCCCTAACCTGGGACATGGCTAATCGATTAGGTTTTACTCTGCAGAATTTGGTGCAATTTACCCACAAGATTTGATCCCTCCTTTTTCATTCTTGCACTAGATGTTGTTTGAGAACATGATGACTGAAACATGGTCTTTCAAAGAGTTTCCTGATAGGTCTCCAAATCTATAATTTTTTTATTGTTCCATGCTATTATATTATCATTCTTGGATGTTTTACAATCATTTTATAGCAACTTTATATCATTTTTTGGGACTAACCTATTGACATAGTGCCCAGTGCCAGTTGCTGTTTTTTTCTTGTTTTTTACTTCGCGGAAAATCTATACCAAACGAAGTCCAAATGCAGGGAAACTTTTTGGAGCTTTTTTTTTGGACAGAAGACACAAGATGGGTCAAAGAAGTACCAGAGGGGTGCCCCGAGGGGGGAACAACCTACCTGAGCGCGCCCTGGTGCCACCTCGTCCGACTCCCACATCGCCTCTTTGCTCTATAAATACCCCGAAAATCCAAAATCCATAGGGGAGTCGACAAAACACAATTCCAGCCGCCACAAGTTTCAGAAACCACACATCCAATCTAGACACCATCTCGGAGGGGTTCATCATCCTCATTGGCGCCTCTCCGATGATGCATGAGTAGTTCATTGTAGACCTACGGGTTCGTAGGCAGTAGCTAGATGGCTTCCTCTCTCTCTTTTGATTCACAATACAATGGTCTCTTAGAGATCTATTTGATGTAACTCTTTTTTTGCAGTGTGTTTCTTGGGATCCGATGAACTTTGAGTTTATGATCAGATCTATTTTATTCATGAAAGTTATTTGAGTTTTGATCTCTTATATGCATGATTGCTTATAGCCTCGCATTTCTTCTTCGAATCTTTGGTTTAGTTAGGCCGACTAGATCGATTTTTCTTGCCATGGGAAGAGGTGCTTTGTGATGGGTTCTATCTTACGATGCTCAATCCCAGTGACAGAAGGGGACATGACACATATGTATTGTAGCTATTAAGGATAACAAGACGGGGTCTATTCCTACATGAATAGATCTTTTCTAAATCATGTCATTGTTCTTATTACATTACTCTGTTTTTCCATGAACTTAATACACTAGATGCATGCTGGATAGTGGTCGATGTGTGGAGTAATAGTAGTAGATGCAGGCAGGAGTCAGTCTACTAATCTTGGACGTGATGCCTATATAACGATCATTGCCTGGATATCATCATAATTATTTGAAGTTCTATTGATTGCCCAATAGTAATTTGTTTACCCCATATGCTAATTTTCTCGAGAGAAGCCATTAGTGAAATCTACGGCCCCTAGGTTTCTTCTTTATCATATTTGCCTTTGAGATCTATTTTTATTCGCTTTTATTTTTAGATCTATTAATCCAAAAACCCAAAAATACCTTGCTGCAACTTTTTGTTATTTATTTAATTTCGCATTTCCACAAGATCTATTTATCCAATCTACTGGAAATTTATCTATCCTTTTACCCGGGAGGGATTGACAACCCCTCTTACACGTCAGGTTGCAAGTATTTTTCTTTGTGTACAGGTACCGTTTACATAGTGTTGCGTTGTTCACCTACTGGTTCGATAACCTTGGTCTCATGACTAAGGGAAATACCTACTGTAGCTGTGGTGCATCATCCCTTCCACTTTGGGGAAATATTGACGTAGTTGAAGCCGCATCAAAAGGAATTTTTGGCACCATTGCTGGGGAGACATCGTGAACATCTATCAGGTTCCTAATCACAAATCTCATCTCCTTGCAATTTACATTATTTTCCATTTTCCTCTCATTTTCATCTCCCCCACTTCACAAAAATTTGCCATTTTATTCGCCCTCTTTTTCATTTGCCTTTTTTTCTGGTTCGATCTTATGTTTTATTGCAATGATCATGATTGGGGTGATAATGATTCTTATGATCTTGAAAATATATTTGAACCTCATGATAAATATGTTTGTGATAATATTAAAAGTGGGTTTGGAAGAGTGTCAACTTTAGCTAAAAATAATCCCACATATTTGGAAAGTGTTCAATCTTACGATTTTTTTTAATAAAAGTGGGTTTGGAGAGGTCAAGACTTTAGTTGATGTTAATCCCACTATTTTTGAAGAGTGTCAACTTTGCATGCATGTGGATCACGAAGAGAATATTTTATGTGATAGTTATATTGTTGAATTTGATTATGATCCTACATGTAATCATTATGAGAGAGCATAATATGGTTGTAGAAATTTTCATGCTACTAAATTACCTCTTGTTATGTTGAGATCGTCAATATTTTATTCCTCTTCTTTGCATATGTTAGATGTTTCTTGTCTTGATAATTTGTTTGCATATAAAACTCCTATGCATAGAAAGTATGTTAGACTTAAATGTGTTTGTCATATGTTTTATGATGCTCTCTTTGTGTTTCAATTCTTATCTTTCGTGTGAGCATTTTGAAGGAAATATGCCCTAGAGGCAATAATAAAGTTATTATTTATTTCCTTATAATCATGATAAATGTTTATTATTCATGCTAGAATTGTATTTACCGGAAACATAATACATGTGTGAATACATAGACAAACAGAGTGTCACTAGTATGCCTCTACTTAACTAGCTCGTTAATCAAAGATGGTTAAGTTTCCTAACCATGAACAATGAGTTGTTATTTGATTAACGAGGTCACATCATTAGTAGAATGATCTGATTGACATGACCCATTCCATTAGCTTAGCACCCGATCGTTTAGTATGTTGCTATTGCTTTCTTCATGACTTATACATGTTCCTATGACTATGAGATTATGCAACTCCCATTTACCGGAGGAACACTTTGGGTACTACCAAACGTCACAACGTAACTGGGTGATTATAAAGGAGTAATACAGGTGTCTCCAATGGTCGATGTTGGGTTGGCGTATTTTGAGATTAGGATTTGTCACTCCGATTGTCGGAGAGGTATCTCTGGGCCCTCTCGGTAATACACATCACATAAGCCTTGCAAGCATTACAACTAATATGTTAGTTGTGAGATGATGTATTACGGAACGAGTAAAGAGACTTGCCAGTAACGAGATTGAACTAGGTATTGGATACCGACGATCGAATCTCGGGCAAGTAACATACCGATGACAAAGGGAACAACGTATGTTGTTATGCGGTCTGACCGATAAAGATCTTCGTAGAATATGTAGGAGCCAATATGGGCATCCAGGTCCCGCTATTGGTTATTGACCGGAGACGTGTCTCGGTCATGTCTACATTGTTCTCGAACCCGTAGGGTCCGCACGCTTAAGGTTACGATGACAGTTATATTATGAGTTTATGCATTTTGATGTACCGAAGGTTATTCGGAGTCCCGGATGTGATCACGGACATGACGAGGAGTCTCGAAATGGTCGAGACATAAAGATTGATATATTGGAAGTCTATGTTTGGACATCGGAAGTGTTCCGGGTGAAATCAGGATTTTACCGGGTTACCGGGAGGTCATAGGAACCCCCCGGGAGCCATATGGGCCATCATGGGCCTTAGTGGAAAGGAGAAAGGGGCAGCCCAAGGGGGCTGCGCGCCTCCCCCCTTCCCCTAGTCCTATTAGGACTAGGAGAGGTGGCCGGCCACCCCTCTCCCTCTTTCCCCCTTGGGAATCCTAGTTGGAATAGGATTGGAGGGGAGTCCTACTCCCGGTAGGAGTAGGACTCCTCCTGCGCCACCTCCTCCTGGCCGGCGCCTCCTCCCCCCTTGGCTCCTTTATATACGGAGGCAGGGGCACCTCTAAACACACAAGTTGACACAAGTTGATCCACGTGATCGATTCCTTAGCCGTGTGCGGTGCCCCCTGCCACCATATTCCTCGATAATACTGTAGCGGAGTTTAGGCGAAGCCCTGCTGCTGTAGTTCATCAAGATCGTCACCACGCCGTCGTGCTGACGAAACTCTTCCCCGACACTTTGCTGGATCGGAGTCCGGGGATCGTCATCGAGCTGAACGTGTGCTCGAACTCGGAGGTGCCGTAGTTTCGGTGCTTGATCGGTTGGATCGTGAAGACGTACGACTACTTCCTCTATGTCATGTCATTGCTTCCGCAGTCGGTCTGCGTTGGGTACGTAGACAACACTCTCCTCTCGTTGCTATGCATCACATGATCCTGTGTGCGCGTAGGAAATTTTTTGAAATTACTACGAAACCCAACAGTGGTATCAGAGCCTAGGTTATTGATGTTGATGTTATATGCACGAGTAGAACACAAGTGAGTTGTGGACGATACAAGTCATACTGCCTACCAGCATGTCATATTTTGGTTCGGCGGTATTGTTGGACGAGACGACCCGGACCAACCTTACGCGTACGCTTACGCGAGACCGGTTCCCTCGACGTGCTTTGCACAGAGATGGCTTGCGGGCGACTGCCTCTCCAATTTTAGTTGAACCAAGTATGGCTACGCCCGGTCCTTGCGAAGGTTAAAACGGAGTCTATTTGACAAACTATCGTTGTGGTTTTGATGCGTAGGTGAGATTGGTTCTTACTTAAGCCCGTAGCAGCCACGTAAAACATGCAACAACAAAGTAGAGGACGTCTAACTTGTTTTTGCAGGGCATGTTGTGATGTGATATGGTCAAGGCATGATGCTGAATTTTATTGTATGAGATGATCATGTTTTGTAACCGAGTTATCGGCAACTGGCAGGAGCCATATGGTTGTCGCTTTATTGTATGCAATGCAATCGCGATGTAATGCTTTACTTTATTACTAAACGGTAGTGATAGTCGTGGAAGCATAAGATTGGCGGGACGACAACGATGCTACGATGGAGATCAAGGTGTCGCGCCGGTGACGATGGTGATCATGACGGTGCTTCGGAGATGGAGATCACAAGCACGAGATGATGATGGCCATATCATATCACTTATATTGATTGCATGTGATGTTTATCTTTTTATGCATCTTATCTTGCTTTGATTGACGGTAGCATTATAAGATGATCTCTCATTAAATTATCAAGAAGTGTTCTCCCTGAGTATGCACCGTTGCCAAAGTTCGTCGTGCCCAGACACCACGTGATGATCGGGTGTGATAAGCTCTACGTCCATCTACAACGGGTGCAAGCCAGTTTTTGCACACGCAGAATACTCAGGTTAAACTTGACGAGCCTAGCATATGCAGATATGGCCTCGGAACACGGAGACCGAAAGGTCGAGCGTGAATCATATAGTAGATATGATCAACATAAACGATGTTCACCATTGAAAACTACTCCATCTCACGTGATGATCGGTTATGGTTTAGTTGATTTGGATCACGTAATCACTTAGAGGATTAGAGGGATGTCTATCTAAGTGGGAGTTCTTAAGTAATATGATTAATTGAACTTAAATTTATCATGAACTTAGTACCTGATAGTATCTTGCTTGTTTATGTTGATTGTAGATAGATGGCTCGTGCTGTTGTTCCGTTGAATTTTAATGCGTTCCTTGAGAAAGCAAAGTTGAAAGATGATGGTAGCAATTACACGGACTGGGTCCGTAACTTGAGGATTATCCTCATTGCTGCACAGAAGAATTACGTCCTGGAAGCACCGCTGGGTGCCAGGCCTGCTGCTGGAGCAACGCCAGATGTTATGAACGTCTGGCAGAGCAAAGCTAATGACTACTCGATAGTTCAGTGTGCCATGCTTTACGGCTTAGAATCGGGACTTCAACGACGTTTTGAACGTCATGGAGCATATGAGATGTTCCAGGAGTTGAAGTTAATATTTCAAGCAAATGCCCGGATTGAGAGATATGAAGTCTCCAATAAGTTCTATAGCTGCAAGATGGAGGAGAACAGTTCTGTCAGTGAGCATATACTCAAAATGTCTGGGTATAATAATCACTTGATTCAATTGGGAGTTAATCTTCCGGATGATTGCGTCATCGACAGAATTCTCCAATCACTGCCACCAAGCTACAAGAGCTTCGTAATGAACTATAATATGCAAGGGATGAACAAGACTATTCCCGAGCTCTTCGCAATGCTGAAAGCTGCGGAGGTAGAAATCAAGAAGGAGCATCAAGTGTTGATGGTTAACAAGACCACTAGTTTCAAGAAAAAGGGCAAAGGGAAGAAAAAGGGGAACTTCAAGAAGAACGGCAAACAAGTTGCTGCTCAAGAGAAGAAACCTAAGTCTGGACCTAAGCCTGAAACTGAGTGCTTCTACTGCAAGCAGACTGGTCACTGGAAGCGGAACTGCCCCAAGTATTTGGCGGATAAGAAGGATGGCAAGGTGAACAAAGGTATATGTGATATACATGTTATTGATGTGTACCTTACTAGAGCTCGCAGTAGCACCTGGGTATTTGATACTGGTTCTGTTGCTAATATTTGCAACTCGAAACAGGGACTACAGAATAAGCGGGCACTGGCAAAGGACGAGGTGACGATGCGCGTGGGAAACGGTTCCAAAGTCGATGTGATCGCAGTCGGCACGCTACCTCTACATCTACCTTCGGGATTAATATTAGACCTAAGTAATTGTTATTTGGTGCCAGCGTTGAGCATGAACATTATATCTGGATCTTGTTTAATGCGAGACGGTTATTCATTTAAATCAGAGAATAATGGTTGTTCTATTTATATGAGTAATATCTTTTATGGTCATGCACCCTTGAAGAGTGGTCTACTTTTATTAAATCTCGATAGTAGTAATACACATATTCATAATGTTGAAGCCAAAAGATGCAGAGTAGATAATGAAAGTGCAACTTATTTGTGGCACTGTCGTTTAGGTCATATCGGTATAAAGCGCATGAAGAAACTCCATACCGATGGACTTTTGGAACCACTTGATTATGAATCACTTGGTACTTGCGAACCGTGCCTCTTGGGCAAGATGACTAAAACACCGTTCTCCGGTACTATGGAGAGAGCAACAGATTTGTTGGAAATCATACATACCGATGTATGTGGCCCGATGAATATTGAGGCTCGTGGCGGATATCGTTATTTTCTCACCTTCACAGATGATTTAAGCAGATATGGGTATATTTACTTAATGAAACATAAGTCTGAAACATTTGAAAAGTTCAAAGAATTTCAGAGTGAAGTTGAAAATCATCGTAACAAGAAAATAAAGTTTCTACGATCTGATCGTGGAGGAGAATATTTGAGTTACGAGTTTGGCGTACATTTGAAAAACTGTGGAATAGTTTCGCAACTCACGCCACCCGGAACACCACAGCGTAATGGTGTGTCCGAACGTCGTAATCGTACTTTACTAGATATGGTGCGATCTATGATGTCTCTTACTGATTTACCGCTATCATTTTGGGGATATGCTTTAGAGACGGCCGCATTCACGTTAAATAGGGCACCATCAAAATCCGTTGAGACAACGCCTTATGAACTGTGGTTTGGCAAGAAACCAAAGTTGTCGTTTCTTAAAGTTTGGGGCTGCGATGCTTATGTGAAAAAGCTTCAACCTGATAAGCTCGAACCCAAATCGGAGAAATGTGTCTTCATAGGATACCCAAAGGAAACTGTTGGGTACACCTTCTATCACAGATCCGAAGGCAAAACATTCGTTGCTAAGAATGGATCATTTCTAGAGAAGGAGTTTCTCTCGAAAGAAGTGAGTGGGAGGAAAGTAGAACTTGACGAGGTAACTGTACCTGCTCCCTTACTGGAAAGTAGTTCATCACAGAAAACTGTTTCAGTGACACCTACACCAGTTAGTGAGGAAGCCAATGATAATGATCATGAAACTTCAGATCAAGATACTACTGAACCGCGTAGATCAACCAGAGTAAGATCCGCACCAGAGTGGTACGGTAATCCTGTTCTGGAGGTCATGCTACTAGATCATGATGAACCTACGAACTATGAAGAAGCGATGGTGAGCCCAGATTCCGTAAAGTGGCTTGAAGCCATGAAATCTGAGATGGGATCCATGTATGAGAACAAAGTATGGACTTTGGTTGACTTGCCCGATGATCGGCAAGCAATTGAGAATAAATGGATTTTTAAGAAGAAGACTGACGCTGATGGTAATGTTACTGTCTACAAAGCTCGACTTGTCGCAAAAGGTTTTCGGCAAGTTCAAGGAATTGACTACGATGAGACCTTCTCACCCGTAGCGATGCTTAAGTCCGTCCGAATCATGTTAGCAATTGCCGCATTTTATGATTATGAAATTTGGCAAATGGATGTCAAAACTGCATTCCTGAATGGATTTCTGGAAGAAGAGTTGTATATGATGCAACCAGAAGGTTTTGTCGATCCAAAGGAAGCTAACAAAGTGTGCAAGCTCCAGCGATCCATTTATGGACTGGTGCAAGCCTCTCGGAGTTGGAATAAACGTTTTGATAGTGTGATCAAAGCATTTGGTTTTATACAGACTTTCGGAGAAGCCTGTATTTACAAGAAAGTGAGTGGGAGCTCTGTAGCATTTCTGATATTATATGTGGATGACATATTACTGATTGGAAATGATATAGAATTTCTGGATAGCATAAAAGGATACTTGAATAAAAGTTTTTCAATGAAAGACCTCGGTGAAGCTGCTTACATATTAGGCATTAAGATCTATAGAGATAGATCAAGACGCTTAATTGGACTTTCACAAAGCACATACCTTGACAAAATTTTGAAGAAATTCAAAATGGATCAAGCAAAGAAAGGGTTCTTGCCTGTGTTACAAGGTGTGAAATTGAGTAAGACTCAATGCCCGACCACTGCAGAAGATAGAGAGAATATGAAAGATGTTCCCTATGCATCAGCCATAGGCTCTATCATGTATGCAATGATGTGTACCAGACCTGATGTGTGCCTTGCTATAAGTTTAGCAGGGAGGTACCAAAGTAATCCAGGAATGGATCACTGGACAGCGGTCAAGAACATCCTGAAATACCTGAAAAGGACTAAGGATATGTTTCTCGTATATGGAAGTGACAAAGAGCTCATCGTAAAAGGTTACGTTGATGCAAGCTTTGACACTGATCCGGACGATTCTAAATCGCAAACCGGATACGTGTTTACATTAAACGGTGGAGCTGTCAGTTGGTGCAGTTCCAAACAAAGCGTTGTAGCGGGATCTACATGTGAAGCGGAATACATAGCTGCTTCGGAAGCAGCAAATGAAGGAGTCTGGATGAAGGAGTTCATATCCGATCTAGGTGTCATACCTAGTGCATCGGGTCCAATGAAAATCTTTTGTGACAATACTGGTGCAATTGCCTTGGCAAAGGAATCCAGATTTCACAAAAGGACCAAACACATCAAGAGACGCTTCAACTCCATCCGGGATCTAGTCCAGGTGGGAGACATAGAGATTTGCAAGATACATACGGATCTGAATGTTGCAGACCCGTTGACTAAGCCTCTTCCACGAGCAATACATGATCAGCACCAAAGCTCCATGGGTGTAAGATTCATTACAGTGTAATCTAGATTATTGACTCTAGTGCAAGTGGGAGACTGAAGGAAATATGCCCTAGAGGCAATAATAAAGTTATTATTTATTTCCTTATAATCATGATAAATGTTTATTATTCATGCTAGAATTGTATTTACCGGAAACATAATACATGTGTGAATACATAGACAAACAGAGTGTCACTAGTATGCCTCTACTTAACTAGCTCGCTAAACAAAGATGGTTAAGTTTCCTAACCATGAACAATGAGTTGTTATTTGATTAACGAGGTCACATCATTAGTAGAATGATCTGATTGACATGACCCATTCCATTAGCTTAGCACCCGATCGTTTAGTATGTTGCTATTGCTTTCTTCATGACTTATACATGTTCCTATGACTATGAGATTATGCAACTCCCGTTTACCGGAGGAACACTTTGGGTACTACCAAACGTCACAACGTAACTGGGTGATTATAAAGGAGTACTACAGGTGTCTCCAATGGTCGATGTTGGGTTGGCGTATTTCGAGATTAGGATTTGTCACTCCGATTGTCGGAGAGGTATCTCTGGGCCCTCTCGGTAATACACATCACATAAGCCTTGCAAGCATTACAACTAATATGTTAGTTGTGAGATGATGTATTACGGAACGAGTAAAGAGACTTGCCAGTAACGAGATTGAACTAGGTATTGGATACCGACGATCGAATCTTGGGCAAGTAACATACCGATGACAAAGGGAACAACGTATGTTGTTATGCGGTCTGACCGATAAAGATCTTCGTAGAATATGTAGGAGCCAATATGGGCATCCAGGTCCCGCTATTGGTTATTGACCGGAGACGTGTCTCGGTCATGTCTACATTGTTCTCGAACCCGTAGGGTCCGCACGCTTAAGGTTACGATGACAGTTATATTATGAGTTTATGCATTTTGATGTACCGAAGGTTATTCGGAGTCCCGGATGTGATCACGGACATGACGAGGAGTCTCAAAATGGTCGAGACATAAAGATTGATATATTGGAAGTCTATGTTTGGACATCGGAAGTGTTCCGGGTGAAATCGGGATTTTACCGGGTTACCGGGAGGTTACCGGAACCCCCCGGGAGCCATATGGGCCATCATGGGCCTTAGTGGAAAGGAGAAAGGGGCAGCCCAAGGGGGCTGCGCGCCTCCCCCCTTCCCCTAGTCCTATTAGGACTAGGAGAGGTGGCCGGCCACCCCTCTCCCTCTTTCCCCCTTGGGAATCCTAGTTGGAATAGGATTGGAGGGGAGTCCTACTCCCGGTAGGAGTAGGACTCCTCCTGCGCCACCTCCTCCTGGCCGGCGCCTCCTCCCCCCTTGGCTCCTTTATATACGGAGGCAAGGGGCACCTCTAAACACACAAGTTGACACAAGTTGATCCACGTGATCGATTCCTTAGCCGTGTGCGGTGCCCCCTGCCACCATATTCCTCGATAATACTGTAGCGGAGTTTAGGCGAAGCCCTGCTGCTGTAGTTCATCAAGATCGTCACCACGCCGTCGTGCTGACGAAACTCTTCCCCGACACTTTGCTGGATCGGAGTCCGGGGATCGTCATCGAGCTGAACGTGTGCTCGAACTCGGAGGTGCCGTAGTTTCGGTGCTTGATCGGTTGGATCGTGAAGACGTACGACTACTTCCTCTACGTCATGTCATTGCTTCCGCAGTCGGTCTGCGTTGGGTACGTAGACAACACTCTCCTCTCGTTGCTATGCATCACATGATCCTGTGTGCGCGTAGGAATTTTTTTGAAATTACTACGAAACCCAACACATTTCTACTTCTTGAGTTTGCGTTGTTTTTTCCCTTGAAGAGGAAAGGGTGATGCAGCAAAGTAGAGTAAGTATTTCCCTTAGTTTTGAGAACCAAGGTATCAATCCAGTAGGAGACAACGCACAAGTCACCGAATACATGCACAAACAAACACCAACTTGCACCCAACGCGATAAAGGGGTTGTCAATCCCTTCACGGTTATTTGCAAAGTGAGATCTGATAGAGATGGATAATCGGTAAAGTAATATTTTTGGTATTTTTGGTTTATGGATCGAAAAGTAAAAGATTGCAAAGGAAGTAAATAGGAAACTAAAATTGTAGATCAGAAACTTATATGATGGAAAATAGACCCAGGGGCCATAGGTTTCACTAGAGGCTTCTCTCAAGATAGAAAATATTGCGGTGGGTGAACAAATTGCTGCCGAGCAATTGATAGAAAAGTGTAAAGTTATGACGATATCTAAGGCAATGATCATGAATATAGGCATCACGTCCATATCAAGTAGACCGACTCCTACCTGCATCTACTACCATTACTCCACGCATCTACCGACTCCTGCCTGCATCTAGAGTATTAAGTTCATAGAATAGAGTAACACATTAAGTAAGATGACATGATGTAGCGGGATAAACTCAAGCAATATGAAAACACCATCTTGTTATCCTTCATGGCAACAATATAGTACGTGTCGGTTCCCCTTCTGTCAGTGGGATCAAGCACCGCAAGATTGAACCCAAAGCTAGGCGCTTCTCCCATTGCAAGAAAAACCAATCTAGTTGGCCAAATCAAATCGATAGTTCGAAGAGACTTGCAAAGATATCAAATCATTCATATAAGAATTCAGAGGAGATTCAAATAATATTCATAGATAAGCTGATCATAAATCCACAATTCATTGGATCTCGACAAACACACCGCAAAAAGAGTATTACATCGAATAGATCTCCAAGAACATCGAGGAGAATATGGTATTGAGAATCAAAGAGAGAGAAGAAGCCATCTATACTAGCTATGGACCCGTAGGTCTGTGGTAAACTACTTACACTTCATCGGAGAGGCAATGGTATTGATGTAGAAGTCCTCCGTGATTGAATCCCCCTTCGGAAGGATGTCGAAAAAGGCCCCTAGATGGGGTCTCACGGGTACAGAAGGTTGCGGCGGTGGAAAAGTGTTTTCGTGGCTCTCCTAGTTGGTTTGGGAATATTTGAGAATATATAGGCAGAAGAAATAGGTTGGTGTAGTCAGAGGGGCCCACAAGGGTGGGGGCGCGCCCTCCGTCCTTGTGGCTGCCTCGTGGCTTCCACGATGTGTACTCCAAGTCCTCTAGATATCTTTTGGTCCAAAAAAATCACCGCGAAAGTTTCATTCCGTTTGGACTCCATTTGATATTCCTTTTTCTGAAAGTCTAAAATAAGGAAAAAACAGGAACTAGCACTGGGCACTAGGTTAATAGGTTAGTCCCAAAAATAATACTCCCTCCGTTCCTTGATGTAAGGTGTATAGATTTTTGAGAAAAAGTCCGAAATATAAGGTGTATTGCATTGCACCACTCGTTTGGATATTTTTTAGGGGTTTGATTACATTTTCTTATATCGAGCAAGCTCCTCTATTTCCTCATGTCAATTAGTCAGGTGAAATCTTGCCCAAAACTTGTGAAATTTTCCCTCCACATGCGTTCTTTAATTTCCGTGCCAAAAACTATACACCCTATATCTAGGAACGGAGGGAGTATAAAATAGCATATTAATGCATATAAAACATCCAAAACAGATAATATAATGGCATGGAACAATCAAAAATTATAGATACATTGGAGATGTATCAAGCATCCCCAGGCTTAATTCCTGCTCGTCCTCGAGTAGGTAAATGATAAAAATAGAATTTTTGACGTGGAATGCTACCTAACATATTTATCCATGTAATTTTCTCTATTTTGGCATGGATGTTCAGATCCGTAAGATTCAAAACAAAAGTTTAATATTGACATAAAAACAATAATACTTCAAGCACACTAACAAAATAATTATGTCTTCTCAAAATAACATGGCCAAAGAAATCTCATCCCTACAAAATCATATAGTCTGGCTATGCTCCATCTTCATCACACAAAATATTCAAATCATGCACAACCATATGACAAGCCAAGCAATTGTTTCATACTTTTGATGTTCTCAAACATTTTCAACTTTCACGCAATACATGAGCGTGAGCCATGGACATAACACTGTAGGTGGAATAGAAGGTGGTTCTGGAGAAGACAAAAAGGAGGGAGATGGTCTCACATCAACTAGGCTTATCAATGGGCTATGGATGCCCATTAATAGATATCAATGTGAGTGAGTAGGTATTGCCATGCAATGGATGCACTAGAGCTATAAGTCTATGAAAGCTAAAAAAGAAACTAAGTGAGTGTGCATCCAACTTGCTTGCTCATGAACACCTAGGGCAATTTGAGGAAGCCCATCGTTGGAATATACAAGCCAAGTTCTATAATGAAAATTCCCACTACTTTATGAAAGTGACAACATAGGAGACTATATCATGAAGACCATGGTGCTACTTTGAAGCACAAGTATGGAAAAGGATAGTAACATTGCCCCTTCTCTCTTTTTCTTTTTTCTTTCTTTCCTTTTTTTCTTCGTTCATTTTTTTCTTTCTCTCTTTTTTTCTTTCTTTTATTTCCTCACGTGGGACAATGCTCTAAAAAGGAAGATCATCATACTTCTAATTACTTACAACTCAATACTAGAACAAGATATGACTCTATATGAATGCCTCCGGTGGTGTACTGGGATGTACAATGAATCAAGGGTGACATGTATAAAAAATGAAGAACGGTGGCTTTGCCACAAATACAATGTCAACTACATGATCATGCAAAGCAATATGAGAATGATGATGCATGCCATAAAAAATGGAACGGTGGAAAGTTGCATGGCAATATATCTCGGAATTGCTATGGAAATGCCATAATAGGTAGGTATGGTGGCTGTTTTGAGGAAGGTATATGGTGGATTTATGATACCGGTGAAAGTTGCGTGGTACAAGAGAGGCTAGCAATGATGGAAGGGTGAGAGTGCGTATGATCCATGGACTCAACATTAGTCAAACTCGCATACTTCTTGCAAAAATCTATTAGTCATCGAAACAAAGTACTACGCGCATGCTCCTAGGGGGTAGATTGGTAGGAAAAGACCATCGCTCGTCCCCGACCGCCACTCATAAGGAAGACAATCAAAAAATATCTCATGGTCCAACTTCGTTACATAACGGTTCACCATAGGTGCATGCTACGGGACTCACAAACCTTAACACAAGTATTTATCAAATTCACAACTACTTACTAGCATGAATCTAATATCACCATCTTCATATCTCAAAACAATCATAAGGAATCAAACTTCTCATAGTATTCAATGCACTTTATATGAAAGTTTTTATTATATCCCTCTTGGATGCCTATCATATTAGGACTAATTTTATAACCAAAGAAAATTACCATGATGTTTAGAGACTCTCAAGATAATATAAGCGAAGTATGAGAGTTCATCAGTTTCTGTAAAATAAAACCACCACTGTGTTCTAAAAAGATATAAGTGGAGCACTAGAGCAAAATTGCCTAGCTCAAAAGATATAAGTGAAGCACATAGAGTATTCTACTAAATCATGATTCATGCGTGTGTCTCTCAAAAGGTGTGTATAGCAAGGATGATTGTGGCAAACTAAAAATCAAAGACTTAAATCATACAAGACGCTCCAAGCAAAACACATGTCATGTGGTGAATAAAATATAGCCTCAAGTAAAGTTACCGATAGACGAAGACGAAAGAGGGGATGCCTTCCGGGGCATCCCCAAGCTTAGGCTCTTGGTTATCCTTGAATATTACCTTGGGGTGCCTTGGGCATCCCCAAGCTTAGGCTCTTGCCACTCTTTATTCCATAGTCCATCAAATCCTTACCCAAAACTTCACAACAAAACTCAACAGAAAATCTCATAAGCTCCGTTAGTATAAGAAAATAAATCACCACTTTTCGTACTGTTGTGAACTCATTCTTTATTTATATTGGTGTAATATCTACTATATTCTAATTTTTCCATGGTTCACACCCCCCGATACTAGCCATAGATTTATCAAAATAAGAAAACAACACAAAGAAAACATAATCTGTCAAAAATAGAACAATTTGTAGCAATCTGGCTGTTTCGAATACTTTTGTCACTCCAAAAATTCTGAAAACTTAGGACGACCTAAGAAATTTCTTTATTGATCTTCTGCAAAAGGAATCAATATTTTTATCACTCTTTTGCTAAAAATGAGAATTGTTTTGCTGAGCGCAAAAGTTTTTGTTTTTCAGCAAGATCAAATCAACTATCACCGTAAGCTATCCCAAAGGTCTTACTTGGCACAAACACTAATTAAAACACAAAACCACATCTAACTAGAGGCTAAATGAAATATTTATTGCAAAATAGAACCTAAAAGTAAAAAATAGGGTTGCCTCCCAACAAGCACTATTGTTTAACGCCCTTAGCTAGGCATAAAACACTAATGGATATAAGTATTATCATCTTTGGCATGCAATCCATAAGTGACTCTCATAATAGATTCATAAGGCAATTTAATTTTCTTTCTTGGGAAGTTTTCCATGCCTTTCCTTAACGGAAATTGAAATCTAATGTTTCCTTCTTTCATATCAATAATTGCACCAATCGTTCTAAGGAAGGGCCTACCAAGAATAATAGGGCATGTAGGATTGCAATCTATATCAAGAACAGTAAAATCTACGGGTACATAATTCGTATTTGAAACAATAAGAACATCATTAATCCTTCCCGTTGGTTTCTTAATAGTGGAATCCGCAAGATGCAAATTTAAAGAACAATCATCAAATTTACGGAAACCTAACACATCACATAGTTTTTGGAATAGTGGAAACACTAGCACCCAAATCACACAAAGCATGTCATTCATAATCTTTAATCTTAATCTTAGTAGTAGGCTCCCACTCATCATAAAGTTTTCTAGGAATAGAAACTTCCAATTCAAGCTTTTCTTCAAAGGATTGCATCACAGCATCAACAATATATTTAGTAAAAGCTTTGTTTTGATTATAAGCATGAGGAGAATTCAACATGGATTGCAACAAGGAAATACAATCTATTAAAGAACAATTGTCATAATTAAATTCCTTGAAATCCAAAAGAGTGGCTTCATTGCTACCTAAAGTTTTGACCTCTCCAATCCCACTTTTATCAGTTTTGGCATAAGATCTAAAAACTTCGAATCATTGGGACGCCTTCTAACTAAAGTTGACTCATATCCAGTCCCATCTTTATCAAGATTTACATTTGAAAACAAAGATTCAATAGGAGTCACATCAATAACTTTAAGATCTTCATCATTATTTTCATGGAAACTAGAAGAACATGCTTTTATAAACCAATCTTTTTTAGCATGCATCTTAGCGGTTCTTTCCTTGCACTCACCAATGGAAATTCTCATAGATTTGAGAGACTCATTGATATCATGCTTTGGTGGAATAGATCTAAGTTTCAAAGAATCAACATCAAGAGAAATTCTATCCACGTTCCTAGCCAAATCATCAATCTTAAGCAATTTTTCTTCAATCAAAGCATTGAAATTCTTTTGCAAACTCATAAATTCTTTAACACTATTCTCAAATTCATAGGGCATATTATTATAATTTCCATAAGAGTTGTTGTAGGAATTACCATAATTATTAGAGGAATTACTAGGAAACGGCCTATGATTGAAATTACCTCTATACGCGTTATTACCAAAATTGTTCCTACCAAAAAAATCACATCCATAGATTCATTATTATTCTTAATAAAAGTAGACAAAGGCATATCATTGGGATCAATCGTAGTAGTCTTGCTAGCAAATAATTTCATAAGCTCATCCATCTTTCCACTCAACACATTAATTTCTTCAATTGCGTGCACTTTTTTACTTGTGGAAGATCTTTCGGTATGCCATTGAGAATAATTAACCATAATATTATATAGGAGTTTAGTAGCTTCTCCTAAAGTAATTTCCATAAAAGTACCTCCCACGGCCGAATCTAAAAGATTTCTAGAAGAAAAATTCAATCCGACATAAAAAATCTGTATAATCATCCACAAATTCAAACCATGCGTAGGGCAATTTCGTATCATCAACTTCATCCTGTCCCAATATTGTGCAACATGGTCAAGATCAAGTTGCTTAAAATTCATAATATCGTTCATAAGGGAGATGATCTTAGCGGGAGGAAAATACTTGGAAATAAAAGCATCTTTACACTTATTACATGAATCAATACTATTTTTAGGCAAAGATGAAAACCAAGTTTTAGCACGATCTCGAAGTGAGAACGGAAATAGCTTCAATTTAACGATATCATTATCCACATATTTTTCTTTTGCATATCACACAAATCGATGAAATTATTAAGATGGGATGCGACATCTTCACTTGGAAGGCCGAAGAATTGATCTTTCATAACAAGATTCAGCAAAGCAGCATTAATTTCACAAGATTCCACATTAGTAGCGAGAGCAATCGGAGTACTAATAAGATCATTATTATTGGTGTTGGAAAAGTCACACAGTTTTGTATTCTCTTGAGTTATCGTAACAAGCAAGCAATCCAACACACGAGCACACAAAAGGCAAGCGAAGAAGACGAAAGGAAGAGGGGCAAAGAAAAGGCAAATCTTTTGAAAAATCATTTTAGAAGTGGGGGATAGGAAAAATGAGAGGCGAATGACGAATAATGTAATGCGAGAGATGAGAGTTTGTGATGGGTACTTGGTATGTGTTGACTTGGCATAGATCTCCTTGGCAACGGCGCCAGAAATTCTTCCTGCTACTTCTTGAGCTTGCGTTGGTTTTTCCCTTGAAGAGGAAAGGGTGATGCAGCAAAGTAGAGTAAGCATTTCCCTAAGTTTTGAGAGCCAATGTATCAATCTAGTAGGAGATGCACAATTCATCGAATACCTACACAAACAAACACCAACTTGCACCCAACACGATAAAGGGGTTGTCAATCCCTTCACGGTTATTTACAAAGTGAGATCTGATAGAGATGGATAATCGATAAAGTAATATTTTTGGTATTTTTGGTTTATGGAACGGAAAGTAAAAGATTGCAAAGGAAGTAAATAGGAAACTAAAATTTTAGATCAGAAACTTATATGATGGAAAATACACCCATGGGCCATAGGTTTCACTAGAGGCTTCTCTCAAGATAGAAAATATTATGCTGGGTGAACAAATTACAGCCGAGCAATTGATAGAAAACGCAAAGTTATGACGTTATCTAAGGCAATGATCATGAATATAGGCATCATGTCTGTATCAAGTAGACCGACCCCTGCCTGCATCTACTACTATTACTCCACACATCGACCGACTCCTGCATGCATCTAGAGTATTAATGTAACACCCTGGTAGTTAAGCTATAGTAACCTCACTCTAATGATGCCATATCATCACCGTTTTATTAAGCTAATTGTCACCTGATTAAAATTCAAGACAAATTAAAATTGAAATAACAAGTCAAGTTATTAATTCTTCAAACATTAAAATAAAAATGCATGTTAGGTAGCAAGTATTCACTAATTAATTTTCATGAATAACACAACATTTTTGGAGATGTTTAGAATGCCCCGGGCAAATAAAACAGTGCCCAAAACAGCCCCATTAATCCGTTTTCATTTGTATAAAATTTAAATGAAATCTCATTGCCTCCAAACTTTTGTGGCGGTACTAAATAATCCCTAGTACTTGTTTTGTCAAGTGTGATTTTTTACAAAATTCATTTGGTGGCTCAACTTAACACAAAACAGTAGCTAATAAAAGAAAGGTTTAAAGAAAACGAAAGAGAGGAAAAGGGCACTATGCTCTTACGAGGCCCGGCACACACTGTGCTCATAAAGCCTATTGCTACAGTGCATAAGGCCCAACTCGCGTTGGCCTTTTCCCCAACCTCTCACCAGAGGCAGAGAGGCCATGGCGCGTACGCCGTCCACCCGTCGATTGCCTCGCTGTCGAGCATCCCGCGGCCCTCTGGTGGATAAGGAGACCGTCCCCGACGCCGCTGTCGAACCCTACCCTATCCACTTCTTCCCCCTCGCTCTCGTCCCTGATCTGGAGAGGCACCCGTACGCAGCCGTCGACGCCGCCTCGTCGTTGACACGCTCCGACACCACCCCTTCCCGCTCGAAGGCGCCCAGGAGCTGTGCCTCGACGTCCTCTACCTCCACGACAACACTCACGAGCACGGACGTACTGTACGGTAGCCATCGAGCTCACCTTCGCGTACATCGTCGCCGTCCGCCGTCGTTTGCCGCTACTCCGGTCCGTCCCCGGCCACCCCGACCACGTTCCGGAGTCCACTGTGAGCTCCTCTGCCCGCTCCCCCTTCTCACCCCCTCGATTCCGTGCCTACCGTTGCTGCTGCCATGGCCGTCGGAGCTCAACACCGCCGCCGTTTTAACTGTCGCTGCTATTGTGCTCCTTTGGCCCAGCCAAGCGCGCCGCCCCGCTCGTGGCCCCGCGTAGATGTTGCCCGTGCCCTTGGTGAGCCAGCTGTGTGCCTATGGCTTCGATCTACATCGAGCCCAGATGCGTGCACTGCTCGCCCCGCCGCTCATGCCCACCCGTGGCCGCACCCGACCTCGAGCGCGCGGCATGTCCTGCCCATCTCTGCGCCCACGCGCGCGTGCCTGCAGCCACCTGCTGTTGCCTTCCCGTCGCTGCTTGCTGCTGCACTACCGCTGCTGCTGCCTTCGCTTGCTGATGCCGCTGCTTCGTACTGCTCTTGCTGCTGCCTTCTATCGCTTGCTGTTGCCCGTGCTCGGCCGCCCGCTACCGCCTGCTGCCGTCAATTGCATGATGCCGCCGCCGCTGCTCGCCGGCCCATGGCCTTCTGCTTGCGCTCGTCGTGCTATGCTTCGGCCATGGACGACCATGCATTCGTGCACACGAGCATCCAACGCTTCTGCATATGCGTTGCATGCTCTTGTGCATGCCTACAGCCCGCCAAAACTTTGGTTTAATACTAGGATTTGTTTAGTACTCCCGTATTAGGTAGACTTAGTTGGCCCAATGACATGTGGCCCCCTCTAGTTTATTTTAGTCTAACTACTTTTGCTAGCACATGTGATACTTACATGCAGTAGCGGTCCCAGGTAAAAGTGACGCCCCAGGCAAACAACGTATGTACAGTGTCAAACAGTGAAAATACTGTAGCTATGCCTGCATCCAACGAAGCAACGGCCAGCCACGCCCCAGGCCGAGGCCCTGGCTGCCTGGGGCCAGGGTCCGCCACTGCTTACATGTGGGCCACCTTTACCATTTTGACCAATCAACATTAACTGGTCAACTGTTGATTAACCCACCTGACTGGACCACCCCTGGCCCCACTGTCTTACACATAGGCCAGGGTAGCACTGGGTGACAAAAGTGTTTATTGTTTTATTTCGAATTAAATTGAATCAGGAATTTCAGAATATTGTTAAGACTTTAAAAAATCATATAAAATAATCTAAAATAATCCGTAAGTCGGATGAAAATAGTATATATATGAAAGTTGCTAAGAAAAATAAGGTGAATCCGGATATGCGCTCCGTCCATCTATCACATGCCTCTAGCATGATGAACATGGAACATTTTCCCCTCTTTCGTTTGTCCGGAAAATGCCAAACTCCGGGAAAACATTCCCGGATGTTTTCCCCTCCGTCTATATCAAGTAGTACCGCGTTAGGTCACCCCTAACGCAGCGTATTTCCATGTCTTGCCTTATGATGCAATTGTTTGCTCTATTATTTATTGTGTTCCCCCTTCGCTACTTCTTTTCCGGTAGACGCCGAGACCGTTCTTGATCCGGTGATCGACTACTCCACCGTCGATGATCCGTATCTGTCTGTAGAGCTTCCAGGCAAGCCCCCCTTTTGATCACCAGATATCGCCTACTCTTCTCTCTACTGCTTGCATTAGAGTAGTGTAGCATGTTACTGCTTTCCGTTAATCATATATTGTTGCATAGCCTGTCATTGTTGCTACAACTATTGATACCTTACCTGCCGTCCTAGATGCTTAGTATAGGTTGCTAGTACTTCATCAGTGGCCCTACATTCTTGTCCGTCTGCCATGCTATACTATCGGGCCGTGATCACCCAGGAGATGATCACGGGTATATACATACATATATACAAGCTATACAGGTGGTGACTAAAGTCGGGTCGGCTCGTTGAGCACCCGCAAGTGATTCGTATGTGGGGGCTGAAGGGGCAGGTGGTTCCATCCAGGTAGTGGTGGGCCTAGGTTCCCGACGGCCCCCGACTGTTACTTTGAGGCGAAGCGACAGGGCAGGTTGAGACCACCTAGGAGAGAGGTGGGCCTGGCCCTGGTCGGCGTTCGCGGTTACTTCAAAATAACACGCTTAACGAGATCTGGGTATTTGATCTGAGTCTGGCTACTGGCCTATACGCACTAACCAACTACGCGGGAACAGTTATGGGCACTCGACGTCGTGGTATTAGCCGAAGCCTTCGTGACGTCAACGACTGAGCGGCGCGCGCCGGGTTGGACTGGAACGCCTGCTCTTGTATAAGGGAGGCTAGGTCTGCTCGTCGGCCGCGTACGCGACGTGGAGGTGTGTAATGGGCGATGGGCCCAGACCCCTGCGCGCATAGGATTTAGACCGGCGTGCTGATCTCTCTGTTGTGCCTAGGTGGCGCTACGACGTGTTGATCTTTCGAGGCCGGGCATGACCCAGACAAGTGTGTCCAGACAAAGGGGATCGAGCGTGTTGGGAAATGTGGTGCACCCCTGCAGGGAAGTTAATCTATTCGAATAGCCATGATCTTCGGTAAGATGACGACTTGGAGTTGTACCTTGACCTTATGACAACTAGAACCAGATACTTAATAAAACACACCCTTCCAAGTGCCAGATACAACCGGTGATCGCTCTCTCACAGGGCGACGAGAGGAGGATCACCGGGTAGGATTATGCTATGCGATGATACTTGGTGAACTTACCATCTACTCTCTTCTACATGCTGCAAGATGGAGGCGGCCAGAAGTGTAGTCTTTGTCAGGACTAGCTATCCCCCTCTTATTCCGGCATTCTGCAGTTCAGTCCACATATATTACCCCCTTTCATTGATACCAATGCATATGTAGTGTAGCTCCTTGCTTGCGAGTACTTTGGATGAGTACTCACGGTTGCTTCGCTCCCCCTTTTCCCCCTTTTCTATACTCGATTGCTGCGACCAGACGATGGAGCCCAGGAGTCAGACGCCATTGTCGATGACGACTGCTGAGGGAGTCCTGAATTAGGCGGTGTCCGGATGGCCGGACTATACCTTCGGCCAGACTACTAGACTATGAAGATACAAGATTGAAGACTTCATCACGTGTCCGGAAGGGACTTTCCTTGGCGTGGAAGGCAAGCTTGCGATACGGATATGTAGATCTCCTACCATTGTAACCGACTCTGTGTAACCCTAACCCTCTCCGGTGTCTATATAAACCGGAGAGTTTTAGTCCATAGGACGAATAACAATCATACCATAGGCTAGCTCCTAGGGTTTAGCCTCTCTGATCTCGTGGTAGATCTACTCTTGTACTACCCATATCATCAATATTAATCAAGCAGGACGTAGGGTTTTACCTCCATCAAGAGGGCCCGAACCTGGGTAAAACATCGTGTCCCCTGCCTCCTGTTACCATCCGACCTAGACGCACAGTTCGGGACCCCCTACCCGAGATCCGCCGGTTTTGACACTGACATTGGTTCTTTCATTGAGAGTTCCTCTGTGCCGTCGCCATCAGGAAGGATGCCTCATCCCGTCTTTAAAGACGGCACCGTTGCTAAGGGAGCTTTGGATGTCGGCCAAACTCTCCGGCTAGGCGGTTTCCTTATGACCGCCTGTTCGGCTGCTGCGCCGACGATGACCTCTCGGGTCATCGAAAGCAATCTTCATGTCAGCTCGGAATTCGCCGAGCAGCTAGATCCAATGGAGCTCTCTTCCCTAAACGAGCTCTTGGATCGCATCGCCGCCCTGGGAGTCGCTATGGATTACGACCAGATTGGGCCTAAACCCGATCTGAGAGAGATTAACTCTCCCCAGGTCACCCATCACGTTGTCGTGGTAGAGGGACAGTGCGGCGACCCTTCATCTATCTTAAGGACTAGCTATGTCCGGATTCCCAATCCCTCCAAGCCGGATACCCGCGGAGGGGAGGATATCACTCAAGTCCTGAACTTAAAGTCAGGCGATGGACTATATTCATTGGGCCGCTTCCAAGAATCCCAACGCCCGAGTTCAGAAACTCCCTGGTCCCTGGGTCTCAGATTGGGTGAGGTTTCGGATTTGATTCCACCCACCCACCCGTACATAAGCGATCTATCCCAAATTAGGCAAGAGCCCGAAGAAACAGTACATCATTACTGGGCCAGATTCCTCCTGGTTATGAACAGGATAAAGGACTACCGCGAGGAAGATGCAATTTCATTTTTCTGCAATAATTGCACGGACAAGGGAATGCTCAACGCCATAAGTCACCGTGATATTACACGCTTTGCTGACTTGGCGTCCATAGTACGAAAGTACTATGCGATGGAAAGCGCCTGGAAAACCGAAACAAAATTTTGGGACAATCCGGCCTTGAATACAAACCCGGTCCAAAATAAAAGGGTGCATCATCGTCAGACACCCGGGTTCAATACCAAAAAGAAAAAGCCCTCTATAGGGCACGAAACCGTACATGAAGGATGGCTTGATGGAACCTGTAAAATTCACAGTGCAGAGGGCGCCACACCAACTCACAGCCTTAGAGCATGTTGGATACTCCGGCAGGTGGCAAAAATTGGCGAAGATCTTCTAATTCCAGAAGCCATAGAAAGTCTCCCCAAAGAAACCAGTACGGTATTAAGAGTCTTCGAGACTTTCGCATCAAATAATATGTGAAAAAGAACACTCCGAGACCTTGCTGAAGTCTACCAAGTAGCAACAATAAACCCATGGAGTGACACGGCTATTACTTTTAACGCCAGTGACGAACCTGAATTCCGAACAGCTCGAGCACCAGCCGCATTGGTCCTCAGTCCAATAGTGGACGGCTTTCGTCTTACCAAGGTACTCATGGATGGCGGCAGCGGATTGAACCTCATTTATGAGGAAACCCTTCAAAAATGGAAATAGACTGGAACCGCATTGAGCGAAGCAGCACAACCTTTAGAGGAATAATCCACAGTCGGGAAGCACGCTGCACAGGAAAAATCACACTAGATGTGGTGTTCGGCACACCGGATAATTACAGGTCCGAAGAGGTCACGTTCCAGGTGGCCCCGTTCAGTAGCGGATATCACGCTTTGCTAGGGCGGATCAAATTATTGACGCTACCGCAAGACACGATTCATTGTGTTTCCTCGACGCATACTCTGGCTACCATCAAATAAAGATGGTAGAGTCAGACCAAGCCGCAACGGCATTCATCACACCATACGGCCCATTCTGCTTCAACATAATGCCCTTCGGGCTCAAAAACGCCGACGCAACATATCAGCGCATGATTCAGACATGTCTGGCAAACCAGATCGGCAAAATAGTGGAGGCATACGTAGATGATGTGGTTGTTAAAACAAGACATGTCGAATCTCTAGTAGACAACTTGAGGCTAACATTTGATAACCTCCGAACATACGACATCAAGCTCAACCCGGAAAAATGCGTTTTCGGCGTTCTAGCCGGAAAGCTCTTGGGCTTCATTGTATCCGGTAGAGGAATTGAAGCAAATCCAGCCAAGATCCAAGCTTTGTCACAATTGGATATCCCGAAGGACCTCAAACAAATACAAAAATTAACCGGATGCATGGCGGCTCTAAGCCGCTGTATCTCCCGCCTAGGAGAAAAGGCCTTACCCCTTTACCGCCTCCTTCGGCGCACCGAACACTTCGAGTGGACGGATGCAGCCACGGCCAGACTCGATGAAATAAAATCCATCTTGGCAACAAACCCAGTCCTGGCCGTGTCAAACATTGGCGAACCAATGCTATTATACATTGCAGCAACCCATCAGGTCGTAAGCGCAGTGCTCGTCGTCGAACGAGAAACGGATGGACACAAATTCCCCCTTCAAAAGCCGGTCTATTACGTGTCCACTGTCCTTACTCCGTGCAAGTCACGGTACCCGCATTATCAAAATATTGCGTACGCGGTATTTATGGCATCTCGGAAGCTGCGACACTACTTTCAAGAGTGTTCAATAACAGTAGCCTCGGAAGTGCCACTTAACGATATTATAAATAACCGCGACGCGACGGGCCGGATTGCAAAATGGGCCATTGAGCTCCTCCCGTTTGATATAACTTACAAGCCACGACGAGCTATCAAGTCGCAAGTTTTGGCCGACTTCGTCGCAGAATGGACGGAGGCCGAACTCCCTAAAGAGTACGGCACATATTCAAACTGGGTCATGCACTTCGACGGCTCCAAAATGTTGGCCGGTCTAGGGGCTGGCGTCGTTTTGACGTCCCCCACAGGAGACACAGTTCAATATGTCCTCCAGATAATGTACACAGACTCCAACAATGCAGCCGAATATGAGGCCCTTTTACATGGTCTCCGGATGGCAGTATCCATGGGCATTCAACGCCTAGAGGTGCGCGGGGACTTGAACCTCGCAATATCCCAAATAAATGGAGACTTTGATGCCAAGGATCCAAAAATGGTAGCTTATCGCAACGCCGTCCTAAAAATGTCAGCTCGGTTCGAAGGGCTCGAATTTCACCATATAGCCCGGGAAAATAATCAGGCGGCAGATGTCCTGGCACGCATCGGCACAAAACGCGATGTTGTCCCCCCCCAACATCTTCTTGGAAAGGCTGTTCAAGCCGTCCGTAGTATGGGAAGGGGAACCTGGCAATAACAGCCCGGACCCAACCGCACTGCCCGACACCGAACACTCTGGCATAACTGGAGGCTCTGCTAATGAAATAACACCTTCAGCCCACGTAATAATGGCCGTCATCACCCCGTGGACAAAAACATTCCTCGCCTACCTTACCAGGCAGGAACTCCCTGAGGACCAAAATGAGGCACGCTACATAGTGTGGCGATCTAAAGCCTATAAAGTCCATGAGGGAGAGCTTTATAAGAAAAGCACTACCGGAGTCCTTCAAAGGTGCATCTCCGAAGAGGAAGGGCGGAACCCCCTGGCTGAAATTCATGCCGGACTCGGCGGACATCACGCTGCAGCTCGGTCCCTTGTAAGCAAGGCCTTCCGTGCAGGCTTTTATTGGCCGACGGCCCGGGCAGACGCCCAGGACTTAGTCCAACGATGCGTTGGTTGCCAGCTTTTTGCAAACCAAAGCCATATGCCACCCACCGCCCTCCAAACTATCCCCATCACCTGGCCCTTCGTGGTCTGGGGGCTTGACATGGTTGGACCGCTTAAAGGCGGAACCCACAAGAAAAATACTTACTGGTCATGGTGGATAAGTTCACCAAATGGATAGAAGCCAAGCCTGTTAAGAAGGCCGAATCCGGACCGGTGGTAGACTTTATATCCGGGGTTGTACACCGTTACGGCGCCCCCCACAGCATCATCACTGATAACGACACGAACTTTACGGCCGACGAGGTAAAACTCTGGTGCAAAAACATGGGCATCAAGCTCGATTATGCTTCCGTCTATCACCCACAAACCAACGGCTAGGTCGAACGTGCAAATGGTCTTATCATGAGCGGCATCAAACCCAGATTAGTGCGGTCCCTTAAGGAATCTAATACGCACTGGGTAGAGGAGCTCGACTCCGTACTTTGGGGGCTGCGGACCACGCCGAATTGCACCATCGGATACACACCATTCTTCATGGTGTACGGCGCAGAGGCAGTTCTGCCCTGCGACATAATTCATGACTCACCTCGAGTGCGCATGTACGAAGAAAGAGAAGCCGAGCTCGATGGGCAGGACAGTTTGGACGCCTTGGAAGAAGAGCGAGACGTGGCAAAAGCCCGTTCCGCATTCTATCAACAGCAGGCTCGAAGATACCAAAGCAGAGAAGTACGGGCCAAAAATTACAATGTTGGTGAATTAGTTCTACGCCTGCCGGACAAGAAAAAGGACAAACTCAAGCCCAAGTGGGAAGGTCCCTTCATAATTGACCAAGTTCTGACTGGTGGAGCGTACCGCCTGCGAGATGCATCGGATAACCGACTCGAGCCGAACCCATGGAACGCAGCCCGTCTCCGAAGATTCTATGCCTAGCGCCGGACTCTGTGTTCATCTCCTTCCTCTGTCCATTTTTTACATACTTTCTGTCTTACATTTCTCTCCTTCTCCTCTCTCTCTTATAGCCTTTAAAGGCTCATAAAATGATGCGCTATCTGCGCTCATTAAACCCGGGGGCTTCTTTAAACAGAAGCTTATTTATACGGGCATCATGCCCAACACATGTGTCACACTTCCGCATGTACCTTTTATTCGCCATGATATGCATCAATATGACTTGAGTTTTGGCCAAGCTGGGTTGCTTGGCTCCTGTGCTTACCCCTACGTTCCGGATTGTTCGGCTAGGTGGTAAAGGGAGCACCTCTGCGATTGTTACTGTCGGGTCAGCCGGATGTGTACCTCAGACTGGGTGAAGCCGAAAGCTAGCGTTCTTAAGGGAATATTCGGTCGGTGAACTAAAGATGATCTTTTCTTATTTTTTATCTATACGCCCCCAGATGTTTTTCCTGCGCCTCTTTTCGCAGAATGGACATGCACTTTAGGGTATGCCTCCCAGGGAAAGTAACCCCTAACGGAACTATTCTCCCTGGAAGATGTTTCTTACTAACCATGTAATATAACATAACTAGTTGGGCACTTGTCTGTTCAAGCACTAATGACCCTTACGCCTGGTCTCCATGCATACCCCGGTTCTTATATAACTGCGAGGGTATTCGGACACACTCAGGACCGTTAGGTCCCGAGGTTGAAGCGAAAAGGTCGGCCATGAAAAACAATCTACAATCCGGCTAGAAGGCATTACACATGTCAATTAAAATTACATAGTCAATCTGACTGATTGTATTCCTCTTCAATACCATCTAACAGGCTGTCTAGTTAACAGTCCTGTTGGGAATACTTTGCGGCCAACTCTACTTGGCCGTATACTAAGCTCACAGGGATCTCCTTCCCATCGGGCCCTACGGGTCCGACCTCGGCCATGTGATTTGGATCAGCCTTCGTGTACCGCGTCTTCACCATGGCCCCTGCCTCCTTGGCGCCTTGACGGCAGGCCGACATCTTCCACAATCGGAAGCGCCGCCGCGCTCCCTTCAGCTTCTCTACAAGCTCCCCAAGGCCTTCGGGCATGGAGACGGATGGCCACAAAGCCTGGGCGACGCCTTGCATCACCTGCCGAACTCGGGAAGAAGGTCACCCATAGAACCGGGCATTTCCTCTGTAGGACGACCTGTTAGCATACCTACTGTAACACCCTCGATGCGACTATAGCTCCCACGTGTCGAGGCACGACTTGGAGACATAATCGCATTGAAGGCATATGTCGCAAATTAGGCAATCTTCACAAATCCCATGTAATATGATAATAAAAGGGGAGATAACATAGTTGGCTTACACTCGCCACGTCAATCAAGTACATAAATAACATTACATCATCCAAACACTCATGGCCCGACTACGGCGCCAAAATAAAAGAGAACCCAACATGCGACACGGTCCCAATCACCCCCAACTGGGCACCACTACTGATCATCGGGAAAGGAAACATAGTAACGTTGAGAGTCTTCGTCGAACTCCCACTTGAGCTCATACGCGTCTCCTGGAGCGGAATCATCAGGCCCTGCATCTGGTGTAATAGTAATCTGTGAGCCACAGGGACTCAGCAATCTCGCACCCTCGCGATCAAGACTATTTAAGCTTGTAGGTAAGGCAAGGTAAATATAGGTGGAGCTGCAGCAAGCGACTAGCAAATATGGTGGCTAACTTATTCGCAAAAGAGAGCGAGAAGAGGAGGCAAAGCACGAGCGAGAAACTAGAGAACAACCTGCGCAAACATTACTCCAACACCGTGTCCACTTCCCGGACTCCGCCGACAAGAGGCCATCACAGTAACACACTCAGTTGATTCATTTTAATTAATTAAGGTTCAAGTTATCTACAATCGGACATTAACAAATTCCCATCTGTCCATAACCGCGGGCACGGCTTTCGAAAGTTCAATTCCCTGTAGGGGAGTCCCAACTTAGCCCATGACAAGCTCTCATGGTCAACGAAGGAATAAACCTCCTCCCAAGATGTTCCGATCAGACTCGGTATCTCGGTAATTCAAGACAACTCCGACAATGGTAAAACAAGTCCAGCAACACCGCCCGCTGTGCCGACAAATCTCGATAGGAGCTGCACATATCTCGTTCTCAGGGCACACCGGATAAGCTAAGCGTACGGGAGCCAACTTAACCCAAGTTGCCAAGGGACGGCCCCGCACGGTGCTCTAGGTCGGACCAACACTCAGAGGAGCACTGGCCCGGGGGGGGGGGGTTAAAATAAGATGACCCTTGAGTCCGCGAAACCCAAGGGAAAAAGGCAAGGTGGCAAATGGTAAAACCAAGGTTGGGCATTGCTGGAGAAGTTTTATTCAAGGCGGACTGTCAAGGGGTTCCCATTATAACCCAACCGCGTAAGGAACGCAAAATCCGGGAACATAACACCGATATGACAGAAACTAGGGCGGCAAGAGTGGAACAAAACACTAGGCGAGAGGCCGAGCCTTCCATCCTTTACCAAGTATATAGATGCATTAAGATAACAAAGTAATATAATGATATCCCAACAAGTAAATAAATGTTCCAACAAGGAACGACCTCCAATCTTCACCTGCAACTAGCAACGCTATAAGAGGGGCTGAGCAAAGCGGTAACATAGCCAATCAACGGTTTGCTAGGACATGGTGGGTTAGAGGTTTGACATGGCAATTTGGGAGGCTTGCAAGCAAGTGGTAGGCTTCGTAGCAATGGCATAGCAAAAGAGCGAGCAAACTAGCATAGCAAAGATAGTAGTGATTTCGAGGGTATGATCATCTTGCCTGCACAGTTGTCAGAGTTGACTGGATCCTCGAAAGCAAACTCAACGGGCTCCTCGTTAGCAAACTCGTATCCCGGCTCTACCCAAACAAGACAAACAAGCAACAAGGATACAATCAACCACGTGCAAACTCAAACAACACGATGCAAAGATGATATGCTATGCGGGATGCAAAATGCAAGATATGACAGGAAATGCATGAACCTGGCCTCAACATGGAATTCCAAGTGTGCCACTAGAAAGATGAGATGAAATCTCTTGAAAACGATATAAAGAACGCCGGAATCGGAGTTACGGTTTGGAAATGGCAAGCGATTCAAAATGACACCGCTCTGCGATTTACAGCAAGTAGGCATCTAAATGCAATGAGATAAACATGCTACAGCACCCAAACATGACAACAAAATACATGGCAGGGATACACACAAGATGCTTAACAAAAGTCTAGCACTGAGCTACGGCCAATTCATCCATTAACAGGTTCAAACAAGCATGGCAAAAATGCAAATGGCAAACAGATCTCAGACTTAGTGAAATTAACACTTGTCTGGAATTTCAGATCAGGTAGCCCTCTTCGGAGCAACAAAACTACATGCTACAGGACCTGAACATGGCAAAGTAAAGCATGGCATGGAGATACTCAAACAGCTTAACAAAAGTCCCTTAGTGACCTTGAGCCAAAAGGGATCAGAAAATACAATTGCAAGCATGTGAACATAGCAAAAACATAATCAGTTTTCAGACTTAGTGAAAACTGACACATGCTGAAATATAACTCAAGTAGGCATGTTTACGAGCTCGATGCACTCACTACGGTGCAAGTCATGGCAAGACAAGCATACATCCATCAAGAAGGCACAAAATGCAAGCTAACATGGCAAGAACAATAGCATAGCATGCACGGATCAACTACAACATCACCGGCAAAATTGCAAACAAGTTGACAATCTGCCCAGATTCACAAAGTAGCAAAAGTGGAGCTCGATTGACTCAAGCTAGGGTGCTCCATAATTGCAAACAAAGACATGGATGGATAGAGCACTACAAGATTAACAAAACTCACTTACCGATCATCCTCAAAAGAGGCACGGATCACTAGGAAACAACATGAACATATGGCAACATGAGATGAACAGCTCCAGGACTTAGTGAAATCACTAAGTCCCTGAAAACAGAATTAGCAAGTGCACCACTTTGCAAGCTTGCACAAGTTACCACACACATCCTAAAAATACATGGGTTGCATCTCTGGAAAGATGACAAAACCCTTAACAAAACATATGTAGAGCACACGGGCATATCATGCACACAATAATCATGGCAAAAATGACAAAAGTGCTAAACGGAGTAGCAGATCTTACAATTAACTCAAGTAGCCCTCTTCTAACAGCATTTCGGGCATCAAGATGAACTCAAATGAAAATGATGCAATGGAATGAAATGATGTACTCTCTGAGATGAACATTTTGATATGCTATATGCATGAATCGGAGCTACAGATGCAAAGTTACGGAGCCGAGAACAGGAGCACCTGAACTGAAAATATCCGGGACTTGGTGAAAAAAAATCAACCTCTCCGGGACAGATCTAGGGTTTGCACGGAAACCGAGGCGCGGTCGGGGCACTGTAGCAGCTCGAGGACCGCCGGAAAAAAAGGAGTCGCGGCGGCCGGATCTCTCGCCGGAGAGGCCCCCGGCGACGAGGAGGCGGTCGCCCGGAGCTTCAAGGAGGCGGGGCGTCGCGTCGCGGGGCGCGGGGCTGCCGGCGTCGAGCTTGGCGGCGGAGGCGGCGAGTGG
>NC_057809.1:415801482-415810893 GCF_018294505.1 Triticum aestivum
GGCGGCGGACGTTGTCCGGCCCGCTCCGGACACGTCCGGCCGCGGCGGTGGATGGATCTAGGGTTAGGGGGGGAGTGGAACCGCGAATTTGAAGGAGGGGGTCTATATATAGGCATGGAGGGAGCTAGGAGAGTCCAAATGAGGTGCGGTTTTCGGCCACACGATCGTGATCGAACGCTCTAGGTGATGGAGCAGAGTTAGGTGGTTTTGGGCCAAATTGGAGGGGTGTTGGGCTGCAACACACATGAGGCCTTTTCGGTCCCTCGGTTAACCGTTGGAGTATCAAACGAAGTCCAAATGATACGAAACTTGACAGGCGGTCTACCGGTAGTAAACCAAGGCCGCTTGGCAAGTCTGGGTCCAATCCGGAAATGTTTAATCCCCACACACGAAAGAAAGGTAGAATTGACCACCGGAGGAGAACGAAGCGCCGGAATGCAAAACGGACAACGGGGAAAATGCTCGAATGCATGAGATGAACACGTATGCAAATGCAATGCACATGATGACATGATATGAGATGCATGACAACGACAACAACACACGGAGACAAAAACCCGAACCCGAGGAAATAAATATAACTTAACGCCGGAAACGGCAAGAGTTGGAGTACAAATAGGGAAAGTTACATCCGGGGTGTTACAACACTCCACCACTACGAAAGGATCTCGTCCCGAGATCTAGGACTGAAAGAACGCCGGTACTCAGAACGGAGGTGATCCTCGCGTTCCCAGGTAGCTTCATGGTCGGAATGGTGTGACCACTTGACTTTGAGAAATTTGATTGACCTGTTGCAAGTCTTGCGTTCAGTCTCTTCGAGAATAGCAACTGGGTGCTCACGATAAGAGAGATCTTCTTGGAGCTCAATGTCCTCGAAGTTGACGGTACGGTCAGGAGTCTCGAAGCACTTTCGAAGCTGAGAGACATGGAACACATCATGAACATTTGCAAAGTTTGAAGGAAGCTCGAGTTGATAGGCGAGGTCGCCTCTCTTGCTGACAATCTTGAAAGGTCCCACGTATCTAGGGGCAAGCTTCCCTTTGATACCGAAGCGATGAGTACCTTTCATAGGAGAGACACGGAGGTAAACATGATCTCCGATCTCGAAAGCCAAATTGCGGTGCTTACTATCATAGTAGCTCTTCTGGCGGGATTGGGCTGCTTTGAGGTTATCTCGAATGACTTTGCACATTTCTTCTGCTTCTGTGATTAAGTCATTACCCAAAAGCTGACGTTCACCGGTTTCAGACCAGTTGAGAGGGGTACGGCACTTCCTGCCATACAGAATTTCAAATGGGGCCTTGCCCGAACTTGCTTGAAAACTATTGTTGTAGGAGAATTCAGCATAAGGAAGACAATCCTCCCACTTCATGCCGAAGGAGATCACACAAGCCCTGAGCATATCTTCAAGAATCTGGTTGACACGCTCGACTTGACCGCTAGTTTGAGGATGGAAAGCTGTGCTGAAGCGGATGTTTGTGCCCATGGCCTTCTGAAAAGAATCCCAAAACTTTGAGGTAAATATGCTGCCACGGTCTGAAGAGATCACTTGTGTGTGGAATGCCGTGCAGAGAGACAATACGAGAGGTATAGAGTTCCGCCAATTGGGCTGCAGTGATCGACTCTTTGATAGGCAGAAAATGAGCCACTTTGGTGAGTTTGTCGATGACAACGAATATAGCATCATTGCCACGCTTGGACTTTGGAAACCCAGTTACGAAGTCCATTTCAATGTGGTCAAACTTCCATTCTGGAATGGCAAGAGGTTGGAGGAGACCTGCTGGCCTTTGGTGTTCTGCCTTCACTCTTCTGCAGACATCACATTCATTCATGAATTGAGCGATCTCGCGCTTCATTCGAGTCCACCAATAAGCTTGCTTAAGGTCCTGATACATCTTCGTGCTCCCAGGGTGGATGGAGAGGAGAGAATTGTGAGCCTCGTTCATGATCACTTTACGAAGTTCACCTTTGGGTACCACAATTCGATCCTCGAAGAAGAGAGTGTCCTTGTCATCAAGGCGGTAGCACTTGTACTTGGACTGACTCTTGGCAATCCCAATCTTCACCTTTTTCACCATAGCATCGAGAAGTTGGGCTTGGCGAATCTGGCCTTCTAAGGTAGGAGAGACTTGAAGGTTGGCGAGGAAACCTTGAGGAACAACTTGCAGGTTAAGTTTCCGGAAAGCTTCACAAAGCTCGGGTTGATAAGGCTTGAGAATCAGACTGTTGCAGTAAGCTTTCCTGCTCAAAGCGTCAGCAATCACATTGGCCTTTCCTGGAGTATACTCAATACTCGGATTATACTCTTGAATCATTTCGACCCATCGAGTTTGCCTGAGGTTGAGATTAGGCTGAGTGAAGATGTACTTGAGACTCTTGTGATCAGTGAAAATGTCCACTTTTCTTCCCAATAGAAGATGTCTCCAAGTCAAAAGAGCATGCACAACTGCCGCCAACTCGAGATTGTGAGTGGGGTAGTTCTTCTCATTAGGCTTCAACTGGCGAGATGTATAAGCAACAACTTTCTTCTCTTGCATCAAAACTGTGCCAAGACCTTGGAGAGAGGCATCATAAAAGACCTCGTACGGCTTGGATTCATCAGGCGGAGTCAGAACTGGAGCAGTGATCAATTTCTCTTTCAAAGTGTTAAAAGCAATATCACACTCCGGAGACCAAACGTACTTGACGTGCTTCTGGAGAAGATTAGAGAGAGGCTTCGCGATCTTGGAAAAGTTTTCAACAAATCTTCGGCAATAGCTTGCGAGACCGAGAAAACTGCGGAGTTGCTTCACATTCTGAGGAGGTTCCCAATTCACAATTGCAGACACCTTCTCAGGATTCACGGCAATGCCCTTGGCAGAGATGATATGACCAAGATAAAGAACCTCATCAAGCCAAAATTCACACTTGGAGAACTTGGCGTAGAACTGATGTTCCCTGAGCTTATCAAGAACCAAACGCAAGTGCTTGGCATGATCTTCCTTGTTCTTCGAGAAAACCAGAATGTCGTCGAGATAGACCAAAACGAAGTCATTGGTGTAGGCATTGAAGATGAATTTCATCATGCGAGAGAACGTTGGAGGAGCGTTGGCGAGGCCAAAAGACATGACAGTGTATTCATAAGAACCAAAGCTTGTCCTGAAAGCCGTCTTGGGAATATCTTGCTCACGGATTCGAATCTGATGATAACCCATACGGAGATCAAGCTTGGAGAATACTTGGGCACCTTTGAGTTGTTCGAATAGCTCATTGATGTTGGGAAGTGGATATTTGTTCTTGATGGTCTTCTTGTTCACTGGACGGTAATCAACACAAAGTCGGTCCGTTCCATCCTTCTTCTTCACAAAAAGAACACCACAACCCCATGGAGAAGAACTAGGCCGGATGAGACCCATTTTCTCTTGAATATCGAGTTGCTTCTTCAGCTCCTTCAACTCTTCAGGTCCGAGCTTGTAAGGATGCTTGCACACAGGTTCCGTGCCAGGCTCAAGATCAATGACGAATTCAACTGGCCGGTGCGGAGGCATTCTTGGAAGCTCTTCTGGAAAGACGTCTTGATATTCGCAAACGACTGGAATTTGCGAGATAGCTTCGAGTTCACCCTTCTCATTGAGAGAAAACAGACGGATGGTATCGTCATTCACGGCAAAGACAATTACATCCTCAGACGAATGAGTGAATTGAATCTGCCTAGCTGCACAATCAAGCTGATCCTTGTGCTTAGAAAGCCAACCCATCCCGAGAATAAGATCAATATCCGAGTTACCAAGAACCATTGGAGAAGCCAGAAACTTGAAATCACCCATCATGATAGAAACATCCGGGACTATTGAAGTAGCCCTCATAGACTTAGCCGGAGAAACCACTCCCATAGGTTTACCCAACATTTGTGAAACGAAGTCATGCTTGGAAACAAATGATCTTGACATGAAACAATGCGATGCACCAGTGTCAAAAAGAACTTTTGCTGGAAAAGAGTTAACTGGAAAGTTACCCATGATGACATCTGATGATTCCTCTGCCTGAGCTGCATTCAGCAAGTTGACCTTGGCGTGCTTGGGGTTATGCTTGACCACAGCTGTACTTGCCGATCTGATAGGAGGAGGAGGAAGAAGACGCCTCTGGTTGAAATACTTGTTGGCATAGTGACCCTTCTGTTGGCACTTGTTGCACGTGACCTCTGAAAGCGGACGGTGATACGGAGCACTCGATCTTGGAGCTTGAGACGAAGTCTTGTTCTGAAAGTCAGGGTTGGGTGGGTGGGAAGAACCACTGCCACCTTTGCTCTTCTGCTGATACGGCTGACGGAACGGAGGAGGAGGAAGCCAATACTTCTGCTGCTTGGCCACTTGAGTAGAGGAAGAAGGAGTAGCATCTCTGACTCGCTTCTTGGAAGCATCACACCTCAACTGAGCAGCCTCTTGCTTCAGTGCCATGTTGTAGAACTCATCGTATCTCAAGGGCTCAAAGAGGACAAGAGCTAGCTGAATTTCTTCTCTGAGACCACCCCTAAACTGATATATCATGCTCTTGTCATCAGGGACGTCCTGCTTAGCAAAGCGAGCGAGCTTCTGGAACAACTTGTTGTAGTCATAGACAGACAAAGAGCCTTGCTTCAGATTGCGGAATTCCTCACGCTTGCTTTCAACCACGCTCTGGGGAATATGATGAGCCCTGAAATCTCGACGGAAATCATCCCAAGTGATAACACGTCCACCTCTGGAGTCCTTGTACTGCTGGAACCATTCTGCTGCTTGATCTTTGAGTTGGAAGGAAGCGAACTTAACAAAGTCCTCAGGCCTGACGTTACTGCACTCGAAATGCTTGCACAGAACCACAAGCCAATCGTCAGCATCGGTTGCCTCAACACAATTGCTGAAAGTCTTTGGCCCGTTAGCAAGGAACTAGTTGAGTGTAGCAAAGTGACTCTGATTGCTGCCTTGATTCCCTTGACTGCCTTGATTGCGCTCTTGAAGAATTTGCATGATCAACTGTGTGTTTGCATTGGTTGAGGCCATCACAGCTTGCCATGCCTCCGGAGGAGGTGGAGGTGGTGGCGGATCAGGATTCGGAGTCGCGCGCGTTGGAGGAGCCATCCTGAAGAGGTTGACCACCATTAGCACATTGATAGACAATTATTGAAGCTGAATCACCCGGAATGAAAATTGCAACATATAGTCTTCACATCCGAACAAAATGAACGAATGCATTCCTCTTGAAATGGTCACATATCCATAAATTGAGAAGCCATGTAGAATTAAGGTAGAGAAATAAATCAACAAGGTACGGATCAAGAACGAATAATCGGTAAGAAATCCCAATCTCAAACCAATATCCGTGGAAGAAGAACTAGAGCTACTAGAATTCCCACCTATGAAACTCCCGAACCTTTCCGGTTATGCAATCAGGTGTTGGGGATACAGGGGAAGCATAATATCTCACCCAAACTAGCAAATCCTATATCCAGCTGTATCCATCCTTCAACACATAACCAAGAAACCTTCGGAAACCATCTACCTCAACCTTCGAAAAGCATCCGTTATACAAGTTACGGCGATACTCCCGAACTCCCGCCCCAGTACTGGGTGGCGTCGAGGTTATCTCACCAACGAACTACATAAAAGAGATTTTCGATGTCGGCGTACTGAACTCAGGTATTCCAGAACTGCAACGATAAAATTACGATGACAACACCTCAGAGCTCAACTCCCCGGGACACTTCCACTAAACCCCTGACAGGAGGCACCAAGACAATGTTCTCATCATAAAACCATTAGAACGATTCCAAGATACCCGCGTGATCCTAAATTTTTTTAGTGAAATTTGAGAAGATAAGAGTCAAAGCTCTACGTCAGGATGCCTTACCAGAGCGATGAGGAGACTGGGAAGTAAAAAGAATTCCTAATCTCTCCGATATATAATTCCTAAATGACTCAAAACATTTTTCTAAACACAACTCGGCCACTAAAAACGATCAAGCAATGGGGCTCCTAAGGTCGGGGAAGGCTCTGATTACCAACTTGTAACACCCTCGATGCGACTGTAGCTCCCACGTGTCGAGGCACGACTTGGAGACATAATCGCATTGAAGGCATATGTCGCAAATTAGGCAATCTTCACAACATCCCATGTAATATGATAATAAAAGGGGAGATAACATAGTTGGATTACACTCGCCACGTCAATCAAGTAAATAAATAACATTACATCATCCAAACACTCATGGCCCGACTACGACGCCAAAATAAAAGAGAACCCAACATGCGACACGGTCCCAATCACCCCCAACTGGGCACCACTACTGATCATCGGGAAAGGAAACATAGTAACGTTGAGAGTCTTCGTCGAACTCCCACTTGAGCTCATACGCGTCTCCTGGAGCGGAATCATCAGGCCCAGCATCTGGTGTAATAGTAATCTGTGAGCCACATGGACTCAGCAATCTCGCACCCTCGCGATCAAGACTATTTAAGCTTGTAGGTAAGGCAAGGTAAATATAGGTGGAGCTGCAGCAAGCGACTAGCAAATATGGTGGCTAACTTATTCGCAAAAGAGAGCGAGAAGAGGAGGCAAAGCACGAGCGAGAAACTAGAGAACAACTTGCGCAAACATTACTCCAACACCGTGTCCACTTCCCGGACTCCGCCGAGAAGAGGCCATCACGGTAACACACTCAGTTGATTCATTTTAATTAATTAAGGTTCAAGTTATCTACAACCGGACATTAACAAATTCCCATCTGCCCATAACCACGGGCACGGCTTTCAAAAGTTCAATTCCCTGCAGGGGAGTCCCAACTTAGCCCATGACAAGCTCTCACGGTCAACGAAGGAATAGACCTCCTCCCAAGACGTTCCGATCAGACTCGGTATCTCGGTAATTCAAGACAACTCTGACAATGGTAAAACAAGTCCAGCAACACCGCCCGCTGTGCCGACAAATCCCGATAGGAGCTGCACATATCTCGTTCTCAGGGCACACCGGATAAGCTAAGCGTACGGGAGCCAACGTAACCCAAGTTGCCAAGGGACGGCCTCGCACGATGCTCTAGGTTGGACCAACACTCAGAGGAGCACTGGCCCCGGGGGGGGGGGGGTTAAAATAAGATGACCCTTGAGTCCACGAAACCCAAGGGAAAAAGGCTAGGTGGCAAATGGTAAAACCAAGGTTGGGCATTGCTGGAGAAGTTTTATTCAAGGCGGACTGTCAAGGGGTTCCCATTATAACCCAACCGCGTAAGGAATGCAAAATCCGGGAACATAACACCGATATGATGGAAACTAGGGCGGCAAGAGTGGAAGAAAACACTAGGCGAGAGGCCGAGCCTTCCACCCTTTACCAAGTATATAGATGCATTAAGATAACAAAGTAATATAATGATATCCCAACAATTAAATAAATGTTCCAACAAGGAACGGCCTCCAATCTTCACCTGCAACTAGCAACGCTATAAGAGGGGCTGAGCAAAGCGGTAAAATAGCCAATCAACGTTTGCTAGGACATGGTGGGTTAGAGGTTTGACATGGCAATTTGGGAGGCTTGCAAGCAAGTGGTAGGCTTCGTAGCAATGGCATAGAAAAAGAGCCAGCAAACTAGCATAGCAAAGATAGTAGTGATTTCGAGGGTATGATCATCTTGCCTGCACAGTTGTCAGAGTTGACTGGATCCTTGAAAGCAAACTCAATGGGCTCCTCGTTAGCAAACTCGTATCCCGGCTCTACCCAAACAAGACAAACAAGCAACAAGGATACAATCAACCACGTGCAAACTCAAACAACACGATGCAAAGATGATATGCTATGTGGGATGCGATGCGGGATGCAAAATGCAAGATATGACAGGAAATGCATGAACCTGGCCTCAACTTGGAATTCCAAGTGTGCCACTAGAAAGATGAGATGAAATCTCTTGAAAACAATATAAAGAACGCCGGAATCGGAGTTACGGTTTGGAAATGGCAAGCGATTCAAAATGACACCGGTTTGTGATTTACAGCAAGTAGGCATCTAAATGCAATGAGATAAACATGCTACAACACCCAAACATGACAACAAAATACATGGCAGGGATGCACACAAGATTCTTAACAAAAGTCTAGCACTGAGCTACGGCCAATTCATCCATTAACAGGTTCAAACAAGCATGGCAAAAATGCAAATGGCAAACAGATCTCAGACTTAGTGAAATTAACACTTGTCTGGAATTTCAGATCAGGTAGCCCTCTTCGGAGCAACAAAACTACATGCTACAGGACCTGAACATGGCAAAGTAAAGCATGGCATGGAGCTACTCAAAGAGCTTAACAAAAGTCCCTTAGTGACCTTGAGCCAAAAGAGATCAGAAAATACAATTGCAAGCATGTGAACATAGCAAAAACATAATCAGTTTTCAGACTTAGTGAAAACTGACACATGCTGAAATATAACTCAAGTAGGCATGTTTACGAGCTCTACGCACTCAGTACGGTGCAAGTCATGGCACGACAAGCATACATCCATCAAGAAGGCACAAAATGCAAGCTAGACATGGCAAGAACAATAGCATAGCATGCACGGATCAACTACAACATCACCGGCAAAATTGCAAACAAGTTGACAATCTGCCCAGATTCACAAAGTAGCAAAAGTGGAGCTCGATTGACTCAAGCTAGGGTGCTCCATAATTGCAAACAAAGACATGGATGGATAGAGCACTACAAGATTAACAAAACTCCCTTACCGATCATCCTCAAAAGAGACACGGATCACTAGGAAACAACATGAACATATGGCAACATGAGATGAACAGCTCCAGGACTTAGTGAAATCACTAAGTCCCTGAAAACAGAATTAGCAAGTGCACCACTTTGCAAGCTTGCACAAGTCACCACACACATCCTAAAAATACATGGGTTGCACCTCTGGAAAGATGAAAAAACCCTTAACAAAACATATGTAGAGCACACGGGCATATCATGCACACAATAATCATGGCAAAAATGACAAAAGTGCTAAACGGAGTAGCAGATCTGACAATTAACTCAAGTAGCCCTCTTCTAACAGCATTTCGGGCATCAAGATGAACTCAAATGAAAATGATGCAATGGAATGAAATGATGTACTCTCTGAGATGAACATTTTGATATGCTATATACATGAATCAGAGCTACGGATGCAAAGTTACGGAGCCGAGAATAGGAGCACTTGAACTGAAAATATCCGGGACTTGGTGAAAAAAAATCAACCTCTCCGGGACAGATCTAGGGTCTGCACGGAAACCGAGGCGCGGTCGGGGCACTGTAGCAGCTCGAGGACCGCCGGAAAAAAAGGAACCGCGGCGGCCGGATCTCTCGCCGGAGAGGCCGCCGGCGACGAGGAGGCGGTCGCCCGGAGCTTCGCGGAGGCGGGGCGTCGCGTCGCGGGGCGCGGGGCT
>NC_057809.1:415811473-415843567 GCF_018294505.1 Triticum aestivum
CGGCGCCGGCCACCGGGCGCGGGGACGGAGGAGGCGCGAGGCGCGGGGCGGCTCGGGCCCGATCCGGCCCGGGGCGGGCTCCCCGTGGGCCGAGCGGGCCACGGCGGCGGTGGGTGGCAGCGTCCACATGGCAGCGCGCTAGTGGGCGCGGGCGGCGGCGGACGTTGTCCGGCCCGCTCCGGACACGTCCGGCGGCGGCGGTGGATGGATCTAGGGTTAGGGGGGGAGAGTGGAACCGCGAATTTGAAGGAGGGGGTCTATATATAGGCATAGAGGTAGCTAGGAGAGTCAAAATGAGGTGCGGTTTTCGGCCACGCGATCGTGATCGAACTCTCTAGGTGATGGAGCAGAGTTAGGTGGGTTTTGGGCCAAATTGGAGGGGTGTTGGGCTGCAACACACACGAGGCCTTTTTGGTCCCTCGGTTAACCGTTGGAGTATCAAACGAAGTCCAAATGATACGAAACTTGACAGGCGGTCTACCGGTAGTAAACCAAGGCCGCTTGGCAAGTCTGGGTCCAATCCGGAAATGTTTAATCCCCACACACGAAAGAAAGGTAGAATTGACCACCGGAGGAGAACGAAGCGCCGGAATGCAAAACGGACAACGGGGAAAATGCTCGAATGCATGAGATGAACACGTATGCAAATGCAATGCACATGATGACATGATATGAGATGCATGACAACGACAACAACACACGGAGACAAAAACCCGAACCCGAGGAAATAAATATAACTTAACGCCGGAAACGGCAAGAGTTGGAGTACAAATAGGGAAAGTTACATCCGGGGTGTTACACCTACAGACATTACTATATTAGTCGACTTCCTCGCCGAACTCTTTTTCGAAAGTTCGTTTAAGCACTTACTATATATGTCGCGTCGAAGCCGCTGATTCTCCTTCACGGAGTCCGACAGCTGGGCACGAACGTCCTTCAGTTCAACGCCCAGCTTGTTGTTGGCATCTTGGAGATCGTTCTTCTCCCTCCTCACCTTGGTCAGCACGCTCTCACCAGCCTTCAGCTGGCGTCGGAGTTGTTGCACTTGCGGATTTAATCCGGCGCCATCTGTAATTTCATTTGTCAGATTTGCACCCACGCCGCACTTTGCAAAATACTTATCTTTCGAAGCGTATATTACCAGAGGGGGTCTCCTTGGGCTCCCCTGCCACGGCTAGTGCGGCCTCAAGTTGGGCTTTGCACTCTTCCAGCTCCTGGGACAACAGGGTATTCTTTTCTGTAAGAACCTGCATAACAGATGATCCTTAAATCAGTTATTCTATCTGTTTCAAGTCTCGGGGGCTACTGGTATATATATATATATAATTACCAAATTTTTCTTACCCGTATGTCTTTCACATACTGCTCCGTGGCTTTGGCTAGACCATTTTGAGCGGCACAGAGGTACGCGTCTCCCGAATTGAAGGCATCCAATGCCTCTTGGGAGAAACAAGCATCACGAAGAACAGTCCCGCGATGCCTGTGGTTCATGGCACTCTCCACCTCGGAATTGGTGACAGACAGCCTGTCTGCATCCTCTATCGGAGGAGCGTCCGGTGCGCACCTTGTGTTCGCTTCCGCTTCCGGACCAGGCTTTGGAGCCTGGCTGGTGGAGGCGCGATTGGCAACCTCTCCGGATATAGTCCGGCGAGGTCTCTTCGTCTTGAAGAAAGCATGAGCATTAGTATGCCTTGAAGGAATAACACCTGGGAATAGGATGGCGCGCTATACCTTTGCCGGCGTCTTAGTCTGGACCGCACTTCTTTTCAGCCCACGGGGCCTCGCCGCCCCTCGTTGGCTAGTCGCCGCAGGCTCGGCCTCCCGTCTCAAGGACCTCCCCTGCAAAACATGGTTGTCATACGGCAGTCAAAAACACACGAGGACAGATCCCTTTTCAAAGTGTTGGGACTTCGGTCTCAGTTACCTGTGAGGCTGGGAGTAACCCTGGGTAATCGTCCGTAATGGCCACCAAGGCGTTGTCCTTGCTCAATTGATGAAATACCCCATCAATCAGCTCCACAGATAAGACCGGATCCTCTTGAGAGGACGGGTCGAGGGACCTTCCTGGGTCCTCGGGTTGTGGAGGAGGGCTGTTTATTTCTTTAGCAGCCTGGCGCAGTTCCTGCGTTGAAGTCATTAGACTGAATATTTAACAATGGGAATATGAAACGGATGGGCAAGTAAAAGTGACCACTTACCCAGCTTGGGGGATTGTACATAGGAAATCCACCCTGTGGGTTGACACGGAGAAATTCCTCCTCTTCTCCCTTGTACAAAGTGGACAAGATCTTTAGTAGAGCGGTAGCCGAATCCGGCCCCTTACGGCCGTAGCGGGTGGCGTCGTCCTCCCCATTGAAGTCCCACATGGGGTGGCCTCTATACTGAAGCGGCTGCAGCCCCCGCATGATGCATTCGGCCATAACCCCGATCATGGTTAGTCCGAAATGGGCTAACAATCTTATCCGGCCCATCAGGTAAATGACGTCCCTGTCACTTTCCCTCTGGGGGCTCCGTGGACGCCAGCTTAGGCGCTTCTTTAGGGGAGCACTGTCGAACTCAGGGAGGCCGATCCGGACAGGATCCGGCAGCGGGATGTCCTCTATATAAAACCATTCCGAAGGCCAGTCTTCGGACGCCTTCTTTGGGGTTCCGGATAGATATCCGGTCCCGGCGATGCGCCACACTTCGGCTCCGCCCACTTGATATATTGACCCCTCCTTAGAGCGGGGCACACGGCAGAATAGCCTTTTCCACAGCGCGAAATGAGCCTCGCAGCCCAACAACAGCTCGCAAAGGGCTACGAAGCCCGCGATATGCAATATGGAGGCAGGCGTGAGGTTGTGTAGCTGGAGGCCATAGAACTCCAGAAGCCCCCGGAGAAACGGATGAATTGGAAATCTGAGCCCTCTTATTAAGTAAGGGGCAAGGCATACCCGCTCTCCTTTGGAGGGACTGGGGGCGCTCTCCGCTTGCTCTCCGCCATTATAGGTGGCAAGTTCGGCTCGAACCGGGACCATATAGGCCGGGGGGAGAAATCCCTTGGTCTAGAGCTTCACTAGCTCGCTGTGCGGGATGGAGCACCTCTTCCAATCTCCGGGCTGAGGGCTGGAAGGGCGAGAGGAGGAGTTGCGGCGGCTGGCCATGATAGAATGGACCTCTATAGGATACGCCCCGATGAATACTCGCGGAAGGGAGAAGGTGTGGTTTGGATCTAAATCCTCGTCCACTTAAATAGGCGGCTCATTCACGCGGCTAGGGGTGTAAATATAAAAAACACCCTGACTTTTCGTATTCGTTTGACACGTGGAAAATGGCCATTATTGGGCGTAGAAGCCAAGGAGCACTACATTTACAAGAAACCGGACACTATTCAACAGGTACACGGAATTTGGAGGAGAACCCGCCTTTCAATGCCGAAGACAATCTGTGCACCGGACTCGTCGTCATTGAAGCCTGGTTCAGGGGCTACTGAGGGAGTCCTGGATTAGGGGGTGTCCGGATGGCCGGACTATACCTTCGGCCAGACTCCTGGACTATGAAGATACAAGATTGAAGACTTCGTCCCGTGTCCGGAAGGGACTTTCCTTGGCGTGGAAGGCAAGCTTGGCGATATGGATATGTAGATCTCCTACCATTGTAACCGACTCTGCGTAACCCTAGCCCTCTCCGGTGTCTATATAAACTGGAGAGTTTTAGTCCGTAGGACGAACAACAATCATACCATAGGCTAGCTTCTAGGGTTTAGCCTCTCTGATCTTGTGGTAGATCTACTCTTGTACTATCCATATCATCAATATTAATCAAGCAGGACGTAGGGTTTTACCTCCATCAAGAGGGCCCGAACCTGGGTAAAACATCGTGTCCCCTGCCTCATGTTACCATCCGACCTAGACGCACAGTTCGGGACCCCCTACCCGAGATCCGCCGGTTTTGACACTGACAACTGCTACTACTCTGGAGGTGCCTACTACTACCGCAGCCCGCTGACGACAATCAGGAGTAGTTTAGGAGGATCACAGGCAGGAGGCCTGCACCTCTTTCGATCTGTATCCCATTTTGTGCTAGCCTTCTTAAGGCAAACTTGTTTAACTTATGTCTGTACTCAGATATTGTTGCTTCTGCTGACTCGTCTATGATCGAGCTCTTGTATTCGAGCCCTCGAGGCCCCTGGCTTGTAATATGATGCTTGTATGACTTATTTTGTTTGTAGAGTTGTGTTGTGATATCTTCCCGTGAGTACCTGATCTTGATCGTACACGTTTGTGTGTATGATTAGTGTACGATTGAATCGGGGGCGTCACAAGTTGGTATCAGAGCCGACTGCCTGTAGGAATCCCCCTTCCACACTTCTTGGCGGCAGTTGAGTCTAGTCATTACAAAACTTTTACTAACATGGTTGTGCGGCTTATGGGCCCACATCGCCATTGGGTGATATTAGGATCTTTTACTCCTCGTCTATACTCTGGGACTCTGATCTCTCTTCTATTCGGGTTAAATGTACCAAATCTGACTCTAGGTTCTCGTAACTACTTCTTCCGGAGAGCCCCTTGTCACATATGATGGCCTGCTTCACCAGAAAATTCTAAAGATACTCTCCGTTATTCTCTCGAGACTTTGTGCCCATCACTTTTGCTATTCCCGACCACCGATAAATCCTTATGGATAACTGCTTACACTTGTCGTTCTTACCTTTGTTCCCAGTTGCCCCTATTATTACTTGATACCCTAAAAATTTCTTCGATCATTCGAGAATCCTTTGTGTCCACCGCTTTGCAGATCTTTGCCACAGAAATACCCCTACAGATAATCCCTCACACTTATCGAGGATTTGTTCATCCCTAGTTGATCATGTGTTTCACAAAATTCTTTGAATGCTATTCGGTCTTTCGAAAATCCTCAGCACACTATTGCTCTTGAAATTCTTACCTGCTTGCATTATGGTTAATACCATATGTCTAGTAGTCTTCTTTGACATCCCTTGCCCTTGCCATTTTGAGCCTAATGAATTATTGTCTGGGAATGTACGCAGTCATTAGTTGACCCATATAAATTATCCTTCCGGCTCAGACGTCATTTTAAACATGAGCTGGATCTCGGCCAATCAAATTGCCATTGATTGTACCCCTAAGGCTATTCTACTTATCCTTCCCTAATCAGAGCTTTGCTTCTGAACCCTTGTCTTGGAATTCATAAATCCTTTGCATTTGAGCTTTGAGTTAGTCAGTTGTTTCTATCATCTGACCCCCTTGCATTCTTTCTTCTTCTGGAAGAGTACCGATACTCACATCAGCTCCGTTGTGGATCATCAGATCCATTGTTGGATTTCATCCGACATCATCCTTAATATTCAATAACCTTGTGAGCCTTTCCACAGTTATATAATGCCTTTGGTAAATTGTATCCTCTGCCTTGTCAACCATGCTCTACTTTCGAGCTTGTGTTATTTACTCCTGAAGTTTGTGATATATGTTCCTAAGATACCCGATGGTTTGAACTAATGCCTTCCCTAATCTGTGCAAACCAGGAAGACTTCACGGGTCATACCTATCAGGTATTGCACCAGGTAAAACTTTCAACAACTAATGTCATTTTCAAAATCTGAGAGGTGAATGAAAGGTTATGCGTTGAACAAGTGGGAGTCGACCTTGAACCCTGTGTTCATGCCCATGGAAACGATGTACACCTTATCATGGAAGCTTCTCTTAAAATAATTATCCCCTTGTTATAAGTTCATCTTGTATCTGTGGACATGGTTCCGACCATGTTTCTCTTTGATTCCATTTCTCGTGCAAGTTTGAGCACTTGTCTTCTGCAGAGCATTACCCTAGTCCAACCTCTACTATGATCTGTCGTCGAGTATTACCCCCTGGTATCTCGAGATTATCATCGAACTACATACTTCTTATGAGTTCTTCATCAAGTGCTAAATTCTCACTGATTCCAATTTTTCGCGGGCTCTGAGTTATTAAACACTCAAAGACACCGATAACTGACTGAAGTTCGCACCATGATTAAACAAATCTTGGTAACCTTCACGACTCACAAGTTTGAACTCGATCACGTCATTCCTAGCCTGCTTGGCTATATCCTTGTCGTGCCGATTTTAACTGTGCTACCTGGTCCTTCTTCCCAGAGCAAAAATTTCGACGGTGAGCTAATCTTACGTCAATCTTCCTCGTCATATCAATTGTCCTTGAACAACAAGCTTGATTTTGAGTTTGTGTCGTACCCATGGTTTCAAGAACTTTTCGCTTCATCATTCCGTTGACTTGATGTCATCTCTGATCGGTTACATCTTCTTGAAACCTCTCGACAAATGTGTCGTGATCATCATCAACATTCTAAGGTCTTCTAGGATATCAATTGAATTCATGATGATAAATACCATCCTTGCCCTCGATGATTTGTATTCTCATCAACCACTTTATTGCCTTCCCACCAACACAAACTTGTTCTTGTTTTGTGTTATGCCTTGAGTTCCTTGCTATCCAGCAATTGTTCTTCTTACCTTGGAGTATTACCATCTCTTATGTCAAGAATGTCGTCAGAATTTCACCACCTCTTAAGAATTCTTGATATAGTAATACTTCTCGCCATCTCCGTTCTTATCTTGGTCCCCATGTTGTTTCTAACTGGAAAACCGACAATTGAACTATGATGTGCGACTTCAAAACTTCTAGCAACCCTATTGCTTTCAAGTTAATGGTCGATATTTCATTCTTAGACCATTGGTTATCGAATCAGCGTTCTAACGTTTATCGTACTACCTAAGCCCATATCCCGGGTGCGCTTTTCAACCAATGTTTAATAGTGTGTGTTTTCCTCGAGCATACCTCATTTTATCATTTGATCTGACAAATGTTATCTCCTTGTTCACATAATTGTGGAATTCCATCTTTTGGGAATCCCAATGAATTGTTGCTGAGTTCATTAGCCACCACCTCGTCCTCTCCTTGGTTAAATGATGAACTCATGATTCAGAACTTGGTTCCATAGTTCATTTCCCGAGAATCCTACAATGGCATCTCGTCTATTTGTGTTGCACCTTCCTTCTCAGGCATCTTGAGTCCGAGGTATCCTGGCACCAATCAGATCTGATTCTCTGTCAGATATGATGGTTGGGACATATTCCCAAGAGTTATAACATTGATCTATATATGACCCGATAAGGTGATGTCCTACCTAGAATACCTGGCCGGAGGACCTATTGTTATAGTATCCTTTTTAGCCAAGTTAGCCATTCTTCCATGAGGAAATTGTAAGACTTATTCAATAAGTTGTTCATGATGAATCATTTGTGTATCCAAAGTCTGACCTTTGCTTAAAGACCATGTCAAAACTATCTCGAATCATGTCTATGGTACTCCAATATTCGATAAGAACATTTAAAGCACTATGCTGAAATTTCTTTATCAATTATCCAAACACTGTTGCATGGGTAATGTTATGAAATTCCTCTCCCCTTACCTAAAATGGTTTTCTACTTCTATCCTGTCATGGATATCATGCTCTGTTTGTCCTTGGGAAGGATATACCCCTGAAATATGTGTTTAAACACATTTTCCTTTCCATTGTTCTGTTTAATTTGATAATCATATTATCCTTTCCATTCTTTTGTTTACCCTTTCTTGTGATCTATATGACTGAACCGGTAATATTTCCTTGCTTATGTAAACACCTTGGTGTACAACTCTGTCAGTAAGACCCTGTTACTATTGTTGATGACATTCTGGTAGCCACCGATGGACGAGAACTTAGCCTATTGGTCTGCCTCGTTCAACGAGCAGGAAAATGGTTCTCTTCGTCCCTCACCCTTGGTACCGACGTTGTTGCTGATATAACTGACATGTCTTGCTTACATGATCGTGCAAGATGTCACCGCCCTTTCTATTCTTAACCCACATGGTGGGCCCATAACCCACAGTTTTTCAGGATCAAAACCCGACTCTCCTGTGCACCCCTATTTCCAAAGTTATTCCTTGCACTTGATTCATATGTAGTTCACAGGCCACCTTCCTAGTGATCTATTCTGATACCAGACGCAATACTTATTCTCGTTGTGTTGGACCTCTTTTCACACTTTGTTTTAGACGTCGAACGATGGTCTATCCATTTGGAACTTCTTATTATTACCTTCTTACTTTCCTCTCGACGTGCTTTATTGGTTCAACTCGAGAGATAATCTTGTGCTCATTCATGGGATATCCCCCAGATGATTAACCCTTATAGCATCCTATCATTGTCAAGCTATCCCTTACCTATTTGTAAGTACGATGAACACCCTGAAGGAAGGACGACAACTTCATCCTGATGCAATGAAGCAGAGAATTGGAGACATAATCGAAAGAGATCAACTTTGAGAAGAGCAACCAAGAGCAAGAGGACTCGTTAGAATTTCATAGCCACACCTTTCCCCCTTACTCCACCTCTTAAAATCTCGGGACGAGATTTCTTGTAGTGGAGGAGATTTGTAACACCCTGGTAGTTAAGCTATAGTAATCTCACTCTAATGATGCCATGTCATCACCGTTTTATTAAGCTAATTGTCACCTGATTAAAATTCAGGACAAATTCAAATTGAAATAACAAGTCAAGTTATTAATTCTTCAAACATTAAAATAAAAATGTATGTTAGGTAGCAAGTATTCACTAATTAATTGTCAGGAATAACACAACATTTTTGGAGATGTTTAGAATGCCCTGGGCAAATAAAACAATGCCCAAAACAGCCCCATTAATCCGTTTTCATTTGTATAAAATTTAAATGAAATCTCATTGCCTCCAAACTTTTGTGGCGGTACTAAATAATCCCTAGTACTTGTTTTGTCAAGTGTGTTTTTTTACAAAATTCATTTGGTGGCTCAACTTAACACAAAACAGTAGCTAATAAAAGAAAGGTTTAAAGAAAATGAAAGAGAGGAAATGGGCACTATGCTCTTACGAGGCCCGGCACACACTGTTCTCATAAAGCCTATTGCTACAGTGCATAAGGCCCAACCCGCGTTGGCCTTTTCCCCAACCTCTCACCAGAGGCAGAGAGGCCATGGCGTGTACGCCGTCCACCCGTCGATTGCCTCGCTGTCGAGCATCCTGCGACCCTCTGGTGGATAAGGAGACCGTCCCCGACGCCGCTGTCGAACCCTACCCTATCCACTTCTTCCCCCTCGCTCTCATCCCTGATCTGCAGAGGCACCCGTACGCAGCCGTCGACGCCGCCTCGTCGTTGACACGCTTCGACACCACCCCGTCCCGCTCGAAGGCGCCCAGGAGATGCGCCTCGACGTCCTCTACCTCCACGACAACAATCACGAGCACGGACGTACTGTACGGTCGCCATCGAGCTCACCTCCACGTACATCGTCACCGTCCGCCATCGTTTGCCGCTACTCTGGTCCGTCCCCGGCCACCCCGACCACGTTCCGGAGTCCACTGTGAGCTCCTCTGCCCGCTCCACCTTCTCACCCCCTCGATTCTGTGCGTACCGTTGCTGCTGCCATGGCCGTTGGAGCACAACACCGCCGCCGTTTTAACTGTCGCTGCTATTGTGCTCCTTTGGCCCAGCCAAGCGCGCCGCCCCGCTCGTGGCCCCGCGTAGATGTTGCCCGTGCCCTTGGTGAGCCAGCCATGTGCCTATGGCTTCGATCTACATCGAGCCCAGATGCGTGCCCCGCTCGCCCCGCCGCTCATTCCCACCCTTGGCCGCGGCATGTCATGCCCATCTATGCGCCCACACGCGCGTGCCTGCAGCCACCTGCTGTTGCCTTCCCGTCGCTGCTTGCTGCTGCACTACCGCTGCTGCTGCCTTCGCCTGCTGATGCCGCTGCTTCGTACTGCTCTTGTTGCTGCCTTCTATCGCTTGCTGCTGCCCGTGCTCGGCCGCCCGCTACCGCCTGCTGCCGTCAATTGCATGATGCCGCCTGTCGGAGTGATGGGTCACGGGTAGGCCAACCCGAGCCCCAGAACCTTTCAAGACATCGGGGCAGGCTGCGCCCCTCAAGACTCCAGGACGAAGAGCCGCCTTCCGAGAAGTCGGCGGCAAGACGACCGAGTGCCCACTCACGGCCGAGTCCCGTGGATGACTTCAGGGTAAGCCGACTCCTGACTGGCGACTTCCAGAGAAGCCGTCCTTGGGGAGTCGGCCCACGACTCTAGCAAAACCCCATGTCCTCATCAAGTGGGACATGACAGGGGAGTGGCTACAGAGAAGACTGCTCCCACCCCTTTCCCGAGGCAGGCATGGCTACAGTACGCCGTACTCGTGGAGACCTCCGTGCGGCGTGGCACTGTTGCCATGCCAGCCCTGCCATCAGCACCGGTGGACCGAATCCTGCGCCCACGATGGCTTGTCCGTATGGCCTTGGGGAAGCGGGTCCCACTAGCCAGCGGGACCCCAGAAGACGGCAAGTGCGCCACCAGTCGGACTCGTTGGGAGTCGGCCCCCGGGAGTCGGCCAGCTCCTCCCCCGGGGCCCACGCGCCATTAACCAGATGTGACGGAGAGTGGCAATAGTGATCGCCCGCCAGGCGGCGGGGCTGTTGGCACGACTCCATGACGAAGCCTACGTCATTAGAAGCACGGCTACATTAATCAGCAGCCGGCAAGACCCGCCCGCGGCGGACATGGCCTGTCGGCTCCGTACCTGGCCAGTCGGCGGGGCCCACCAGTCGGCGGGCCCCAGCAGTCGGCGGAGAAGACGGAAGCCAGAGGCACTGACGGCTGGGCCCGCGTCCAGCCGGATTACCATTGTACCCCTGGGGGGTAGGTCTATATAAACCCCCCAGGGCACCCATGCAAAGGGTTGGAACCTATTAGCTTTAGACCAGATCATATAGGAGGGAGAGAGCTAGCCTTACCCTCTCCTACCTCCAGGAAACAACTCAAGGAGCGATCGTGTAAACACTTTGCTATAGTGATCATGCGGAGACCCCGTAGAGCAGCAGTAGGGATATTATCTCCCCGGAGATCCCTGAAGCTGGGTAAGATTCGTCGGCGTGCATGTCTACGCCTCATCCCGTTTCCAGGCACCGGCGATGTTCTACTCGCCCCCACCATGATAAGCCATCCTTTGGCATATGTCTCACCCAACCCCCGACATTTGGCGCCCACCGTGGGGCCTGGTGCACCGCCGTCCGGAGACCTGTTCTGGACGGGAACCCTTTTCCTCCCTAGCGAGCGCAACCAGCCAGGCACGCCAGACGGAGTTTGCGCCGACGCACTGCATGGCGTTGAGATCGCCTGTGCAGCCAGCTGCCTCGCCGAACTTGTCGGCGAGGTTCGCCTCTCCGACGAACCTGCATCCAACGCGGGCACGGGCGGCTCCGAGAGCCTCCTCGCGGGCCTCCTCGATCAACTCCACGTCTCTGGGGAGCCTGCCGTGGACGTGGAGTCTGTAGGCTCCATCGACCCGATGCTGGTCGACTCCGACACCGTGTCGCTCGACGCGTTCCCCACTAATGTGGTGGTCTACGACGAACATCTCCCTCGCGCGGAGAGCGACGGAAGCACCATCATCGAGGTGCTCGTCATCAGTCATGACGAGCTCCCCGGCGGAGGAGCGTATGATCCGCTCGGCGCGGCGCTACAAGACGTGACTACGCCCATTTCTGAAGACGCTGACGCGGAGACGTTGGAGGCGCGCCGCCTTCAGCTCATCGATGGCGCGAAGAAGCTGGCCAGCATGAGACGCTTGTTGGAAGCCTACCAGCGAGAGATGGATCGTGCTGTTGGCGGCTCGCCGGCCCCAGCGGGGCCCAGCCGCCTTGGCGTGGTCCAGCTGCGCGGCGTAGCCATCACCGACCTGTTCGGGGCAAGCCGCCCCGTGTACACTACACCAGCGGAGAACATCCGAGCCGCCCAGGCGGCGGCGGACGAGCTGGACAATTTCGAGGGCGAAGAACGCCGCCTGATGATGGAGCGAGTCCAGCGGCTCCTCGACGCGGCTGCCGTGCAGAACGAGGCCGGCTGCTGCACGGAGACGCCGCAGCGGCAAAACGACGACCTTTGCCGAGATCAAGGCGCGATGTCTCGAACGCCAACTGGCGGCGCCCGAGGAAGAAGTGAAAAGGATCTGGCTGTGAGCCACATTCGGACTCACATTACCATAGAGCGCGACCGAGACGGCCGCCCGAGAGCAGTGGAACGACGGGACGACTATCCGCCTCCTCCTCCTCGCAAGGAGAGGCGAGTCTCCCACCTCCTGTTGACCATCCGACTCTCGGCGACCGCCTTTGCCGCCAAGAGGGAGTCAGAGAAAATGATGCCCGCCACCGGATCGACCGACTTCACCGATCCCTGGCGCTGGAAGAAGAAGAGGAGTTGGGTCCGCCTTGTTTCGGGCCCCGCATTCGAGACGAGCCCTTTCCCAAAGGGTTCATGCTCCCAAGAGACACGCCCAAATACACCGGCTCCATGAAGCCGGAAGACTGGCTAGTCGACTACTCTACGGCTGTCAGCATAGCGAACGGCAACAAGCGTGTCGCCGTAAAGTACGTTCCGCTCATGCTCCAGGGCACGGCCAGGACATGGCTGAACAGCCTGAAGCCCCGCAGCATCAACAGCTGGGTCAACTTCACCAAAGCATTCGTCCGCAACTTCACCAGCACGTACAAGCGTCCTCCCAAGCCTCGACAGCTCTCCTTGTGCATGCAAGGTCCCGACGAGTCAACTCGCGACTACCTCACGCGTTGGGCCGAGCTTCGGAACTCCTGTGAGGGCGTGCACGAGGTGCAGGCTATCGAGTACTTCACCACCGGGTGCAGAGAAGGCACCCTCCTCAAGCACAAGCTCCTCTGCGACAAGCCAGAAACCCTCGACGAGCTGCTGATCATAGCAGACAAGTACGCCACGGCCGACTCCTCCATGAAGGTGGAGATTCAAGTCAGCGCAACTGGCAAAGTGGCCCCTCAAGCTCCAAGAACTCCGGCGGGAGATGCCAGCCGGCGACAACAGCAGGGCGACCACAAGCGCAAGGCCTCGCAGCCGGCTTCCAGCAGCCGGCAGGTCGCAACAGTTGAAGCCCAGCAGCCGGATGGGCAGCCTCCGCCCAAGCGGCAGAAAGGCGGCAAGCCCAACTGGTTGCCGGCCTTCTCCTACGAGCAGACTCTGGATGGACCTTGCAAGTTCAATAGCGGCGCAAAGCCATCGAATCACTCCACCCGGAAGTGCCACTGGCTCACCAGGATTGCCAAGGGAGACGGCCTCCTGCCTCCCCCTCCTGCTGGGCAGCCGCCTCCGCCTCCGCCCCAGCAGCCGGCTGTCAGGCCAGTTGGCGCAGTACAAGACGAATACCCCGAAGAGCATGGACCCTACGTGGTATTTACCAGTATGGCTGATGATCGACGCAGCAGGCGGCTGCAGCGAAAAGAGGTGAATGCGGTAGCGTCAGAGACGCCAGAGTTCATGCACTGGTCCGAGAAGCCTATCAGTTGGAGCGGGGCTGATCACCCGGAGGTAATGCCGAGTCCGGGCTCCTATGACTTGGTCTTGGATGCCACCTTTGCCACGGATAGGCGAGCCGCTCGTTTCTCGCGAGTTCTGATAGACGGAGGCACCAGCATCAACATCCTGTACAAATACACCATGGAGAAGTTAGGAATCAAGCAAAGACAGCTTCAGAACAGCCAGACTGTGTTCCGCGGCATTGTTCCTGGGCTTTCCTGCTCACCAATCGGCAAGATCCTGATGGACGTCCTCTTTGGAGACAAAGATCACTTCCGCCGAGAGTCAGTTTGGTTTGAGGTGGTGGACCTTGAGAGCCCATACCATGGGCTACTCGGCCGACCCGCCTTGGCCAAGTTCATGGCGGTCCCCCACTACGCCTACCTCAAAATGAAGATGCCCAGTTCCAGGGGAATTCTGACTGTAGCCGGCGACTACCGGAAGTCGTCTGCCTGTGCGGCTGAGAGCAGTCGGCTAGCCGAGTCCCTGGTGATCACAGCCGAGAAGCGGCTCCTGGAGTGGGTTGTGGCGATGGCCGGCAAGCAGCTAGAGGTGTCACCCAACCCAAAGGAGTCGGGGGCTGAGGGTTCGTTCAAGCCGGCCAAAGAGACAAAGAAGATACCCCTGGATCCGGAGCACCCGAAGAGGCACGCTATCGTAGGCGCAAACCTCGACAGGAAATAGGAAGGCGAGCTCATTGATTTCCTCTGTGAGAATCGGGACATCTTCGCATGGTCCCCCAAAGACATGCCAGGTGTACCGACGGAATTCGCCGAGCACAAGTTACATATCCGATCTGATGCAAAGCCGGTCAGGCAGCCCCTGTGCCGCCTATCAGAAGAGAAGAGAAGAGTTGTCGGAGAAGAGATAGCCCGACTCCTAGCAGCCGGCTTCATTATGGAAGTGTTCTTTCCAGAATGGCTAGCAAATCTGGTCCTGGTACTGAAGAAGAACAAGCAGTGGCGAATGTGTATTGACTACACGAGCCTCAACAAGGCCTGCCCCAAGGACCCGTTTGCTCTACCAAGAATTGATCAGGTGATAGACTCCACAGCCGGATGCGAGCTGTTGAGTTTTTTGGATGCATACTCAGGATATCACCAGATCAAGCTGAATCCGGCTGACAGACTGAAGACTGCCTTCATCACGCCGTTTGGAGCCTTCTGCTACCTCACCATGACGTTCGGCTTGAGGAATGCCGGCGCCACCTTTCAGCGTTGCATGCAGAAGTGCCTCCTCAAGCAGCTCGGTAGGAACGCCCACGTCTACGTGGACGACGTGGTGGTGAAGACGGAAAAGCGTGGAACACTGCTGGAGGACCTCAAGGAGACCTTTGAGAACCTACGCCGATTCCAGATCAAGCTCAACCCCGAGAAGTGTGTCTTCAGAGTACCAGCCGGCCAGCTCCTTGGCTTCCTAGTCTCTGAACGCGGCATATAATGCAACCCTGTAAAGATCAAGGCCATTGAGAGAATGGAGGTACCCAGCCGACTGCTGGATGTGCAAAAGTTCACCGGCTGCTTGGCGTCCATCAGCCGATTCATCAGTCGGCTGGGCGAGAAAGCTCTCCCCTTATACCAACTCATGAAGAAGACCACTTTTTTCGAGTGGAACCACAAGGCGGACGAAGCTTTTCTCTAGTTGAAAAAGATGCTGACTACTCCACCCGTTCTGGCGGCTCCGACTCCTAAGGAACATATGCTCCTGTACATCGCCGCCACCAGCCGGGTAGTCAGCACGGTCATTGTAGTGGAACGCAAGGAGGAAGGCAAGGCGCTACCTGTCCAGAGACCAGTATATTACCTGAGCGAAGTACCGTCGACCTCCAAGCAGAACTACCCCCACTACCAGAAGATGTGCTATGGTGTACACTTTACCGCCAGGAAATTGAAGCCTTACTTTCAAGAGCATCCAATCACTGTGGTCTGCACGGCCCCACTTGCCGAGATCATCGGAAGCCGAGATGCTTCCGGCCGAGTGGCCAAGTGGGCCATAGAGCTGGCTCCTTACACCATCCACTACCAGCCCCGCACCGCCATCAAGTCACAAGCACTGGCCGACTTTCTCGTCGACTGGGCCGAGACCCAGTACCTGCCTCCAGCGCCCGACTGCACCCATTGGCGGATGCATTTCGACGGCTCCAAGATGCGCACCGGCTTGGGAGTCGGCGTCGTCCTCACTTCCCCTAAAGGCGACAAGCTCAAATACGCACTGCAAATCCATTTTGCCGCCTCCAACAACGTCGCCGAGTACGAGGCACTCATTCACGGGCTCCGGCTTGCCAAAGAACTTGGCATTCGCCGGATCCTGTGTTATGACGACTCGGACTTAGTGGTCCAACAGTCATCTGGCGACTGGGACGCCAAAGATGCGAACATGGCGAGTTACCATTTCCTCGTGTAGCAACTCAGCGGGTATTTCGAGGGGTGCGAGTTCCTCCATGTGCCAAGAAACGACAACGACCAAGCAGACGCCTTGGCACGAATCGGCTCTACCCGCCAAGCAATACCATCCCGCGTCGCCCTTCAACGCCTCCTCAAGCTGTTTGTCAAGCCTTCACCAGAATCAGATTCCATCTTTGTGCCGGCTCCTCCTGAAGAAGTCGGATCGGGCTCCAGAGCCCCGGTAGACGGCACGGGGATTTTGGCAGATGGCTCCAAAGCCGGCACAGTCGAGGCCGGCCCAGGGACCGCAGTACCCGGCCCGGGGACTGCGGCGGCGGACTCGAAGACTCCAGAACTCGGCCCAAGAACCGCGCCAGTCGGCCTGGGGACTTCATTAACCCAGCAAGCGGTTGTTGATTCCAACCCACCGCCTCCCAGCCCAACCGCCCTCGTCCAAGTCACAGTTCTGGCAGTCGAAGAAATAGCAGCACCCTCATGGGCCCAGCCCATCCTCAAATTCCTGGTGAACAAAGAGCTGCCGACTGATGAGACCTCAGCTCGGCAAGTACAACGCTGAGCGGCAGCCTACACCATAGTCAACAGAGAGCTGGTCAGGCGCAGCATCACTGGTGTCTACCAGCGCTGCGTAGAGCCAGAGCAAGGCCAAGAAATTCTCAAAGATATCCATCAAGGCGAGTGCGGCCACCATGCGGCTTCAAGAGCACTCGTCGGAAAATCCTTTCGACACGGTTTCTTCTGGCCGACTGCCTTAGAAGAGGCCAAGGAATTGGTCCAAAAATGCAAAGGGTGCCAGAAGTTCAGCTCCAAGCCGCACCAGCCGGCTTCTGCACTCAAGACCATCCCCATTGCCTGGCCTTTCGCAGTTTGGGGTCTAGACATGGTGGGACCATTCAAGACAGCACGAGGTGGCTTAACTCACTTACTTGTCGCAGTGGACAAGTTCACCAAGTGGATAGAAGCGAAGCCAATCAAGAAACTGAACGGTCCGACTGCCGTGACTTTCATCTCCGATATCACAATTCGGTACGGCATACCACACAGCATCATCACCGACAACGGCACAAATTTTGCCAAAGGCGCCTTTGCCCGTTTTTGCGCAACACAGGGCATCCGAATGGACCTAGCGTCCGTCGCCCATCCACGGTCAAACGGCCAGGTGGAGCGAGCAAACGGCCTCATCATGTCCGGCATCAAGCCCCGGTTGATCGAGCCTCTGGAGCGCTTGGCTGGCTGCTGGCTCGACGAGCTGCTAGCCGTCCTCTGGAGTCTGCGCACGACTCCAAACAAGTCAACCGGCTTCACGCCTTTCTTCCTCGTCTACGGTGCCGAAGCCGTCATCCCAACGGACATAGAGTTCGACTCCCCACGAGTCACCATGTACACTGAGGAGGAAGCAGAAGAAGCACGTCAAGACGGCGTCGATCTGCTGGAAGAGGGCCGGCTCTTGGCACTCAACCGGTCCAGCATCTACTAGCAGAGCCTGCACCGATACCACAACAGGAAGGTCAAGCCAAGATCTTTCCAAGAAGGCGACCTTGTGCTCCGGCTGATCCAGCGAACAGCCGGCCAGCACAAGCTGCCGGCGCCTTGGGAAGGCCCTTTCATCATCAGCAAAGTGCTGGGCAACGACTCCTACTACCTGATTGACGCTCAGAAGCCCCGAGCACGCAAGAGGGACGACTCCGGCAAGGAGACAGAACGGCCATGGAATGCAAATCTCCTCCGAAGATTTTACAGTTGACGCAGTATGTACCACGCCACCTTTTGTATTTAAGTACCAAGACTTCGGGCCCCCCGAGACAAGCTCGGGGACTGCCCTCTTTTGTCTGTATGATAAAAATTATGCCTACAAGTATGTTACTCTTTGTTATGCCACTTGGCACCGGGCTCGACAAGTCGGCCCGGGGACTTGCCGCCTTGCACTATGAAATGCTTCCTGCAGCCGGACAAGTAGTGTGTAACGCCTAAACCGTCTCCTGTCAGAAGCCGCAGCTTGCAGAGCGACTGTACGGTGAGCAGGAGTAAGATAGAATGGGCGCTCGCATGAAAAATGGCTAAGGACTCAAAGCATAAAACATAGCTCAAGCCGGCTTCTAGCCTTTTTCTCGCAAACCGACTGTTAACCAGTCGGCTCACCACCTCCTATTCAACTTGCTCAGAAACTCTAAAATGGCTAAGTACTTGCCTTCCCAAAGTAGCCAAGCATTTGATCCAGCGGCAGTCCGCAGAGCGGCTGTCCGATTGGCAAGGCAGGCAACTAAGAAAAAGCGGCAAAGGAAAAAAAAGCCAAAAGAACAATGAGCAAGAAAAGATAGAATTCAGATAAATATTTACATAACATAGGCCCTTGGCCGAATCTTCGAGCAGAAGTTCAAAATACACCCCGCGGGTGGAATTGTGTGAATTAACAAGTTCTTCAGAGACTACTAAAGCAGATAAAATAAAGATAAAGCGGCAGCCTAAGATGCGGCAGACGGATTCGGAGGGTCGGAGGAGGAGGCGGCGTCAGGCGTTGGGGCGGCCGGCCGGGCAGTCTCGGCTTGATCGCCTCCGGCAGCAGTTGGCTCGGTCGCACGCGGCTCGTTGCTAGAGGCGCGGTCGAGCTAAGGCTGGTCGTCCGCTCCGTCTTCTGGTGCCTCCGTCTCGCCTCCGTCCTCCGCCTCGCCTTCCTCCTTGACGCTGGAGCCGATCACCTCCGCCGAGTCCTCTCCGTAGTCTGGGTTCATCCCAAACCACTCCGGCGGTACCTCCTCGCCGTCTTCAGACCGCTCGGGGACGAAGACGCTGGTGTCGGTGTACTCGGCGATCACTGCAGCACGCTTGACGAGGGCGTCTTCCACAGCTGCCAGCTCCGGCTGGGCCTCTGACCGAATGGTGGCCAGCCGGTCTAGATCCAGCCCCGGATACCATGCCTTGATGAACTCCAAGGCCTAGCGCGCTCCAGCTCGGGCTGAGGAACCCTTCCAGGCCTCAAGACGACCAGCCGTGACCTCTAGCCAGTCGGCAGTCAGGCTGGGGGTGCGCGGAGCCTAGATGTCCGGCCACAGGGCGGCAATCGCCTGGGCGCCGACACGTTGAAGCCGGCGCAGCATCCGATGAGTCGGCCGAAGGCGAGCCTCGATCCTCAGGATATGCTCATTAAGGGTTCGGGGGGCGTCAGCGGCGATATCTCACCTTCCGCCCTTCGACCTTCACGGCCAGCCTCGATGGCTTGGATGGCGTCCTGTGAGTGCCCAGGGAAGAAGTCTACCAAGACGGAAGAAACGAAGAAGCAAGTCAAAAACCAGGAGTCGGCACGACTTATAATCGGCAGCTCGAAGAAAGAAAGTAAAGAAACTCACCATCAACGATGTCTTCAATCTCATGGAAGCCGGAGGCCAGCATCGCCTCCTTGTCAGTCCAGGAGGAGCGCTCGCTCGCGAACTCGGCCAGGAGGGCGGTTTCCGCCTCCTTCGCCTCCTTCTGCGTCTTTGCAAGCAGCCCCCTTTGCTCTGCCAATTGTGTGGCCAGCAGATCGCGCTCTGTGGCGAGCTTGCTGCACTCCTCCCCCTTGGCGCGCAACACGGAGTTGGTGTCGCTCAGCTGCTGTTGAAGAACAACGTTGACTTCTGAAGAGAAGGAAGAAAGAAGGCGTTAAGTCATCAATAAAGAAGGTCGCCGGGGAGATCCGGCCCGAGTGCTTAGCAGTCGGCCCGAATCTCGGGGACTACAGCCCGCGGGTGCGCCAGCGCGCCCCCGCAAAGAAGAAAAAAGGACTTACTTCGGCTCTCCGACAAGTCGGCGGTCCGCTTGCCCAGCTCTTCAATGTTACGGTTGAAGGCAGTAACGCGGAGGTTGTGGTAGTCCCGCGACAAGTGTTTCAAACAAAAGTTAGTACCCGGAGCTCACCAATTGGAGTTCCGGGCCGCCTGCTCAGCAGCCGGCCCGAAACTCGGGGACTACACCCAGTGGGTGCGCTGGCGCGCCCCCACAGAGAGGAACAAGAAAACAAGGACCAAAGAAAAAACATACCCGGACGACTGCCCGCGATGCCAGGTGCGCCTTGGTGCAGTTTTGGAGGGCGTCGCCCTCAGCTCGAAGCTTCGCCTGGACGTCCAGAAGCGCCTGGTTCAGCGGCCCTATGCCGCCTCCTCGCACCCACCCAATGGGCGCGACGTTCGTCGCTTCGACGTCTGGGATCGCCGAGCTGGCGGTGTTGGCCTCCAGGGGGCAGGGTGCCGAAGTCGCCTTCTCCAGACGGCGGCGCGTTGGCGAGCCGACTTGGAGGAGTAACCTCGCCACGGCCTTGTCTTCGGTCGGCGGCACCAGAGGGTCCGCTGGCTGTTTGCCCTGCGCACTCCCAGACGGAGGTGGAGGCGGCGGCAGAACGATCATGTCCGGCGTAGAGGAGTCGCCGCCTTCCTTCTCCATGATGGGGTTCTCGCGGCCGGCTTCCCCAATCTGCCCCATGAACTCTGGAGGCGGCGGCACAGAGTTCAGCGGGGTAACAAGCACCGCCGATTGGCGGCGCGTGGCCTCCTCAGCCTGCCGCTTCATCACGACAGCGGCTTCGGCCTCTTCCAGTTTCTTCTTGGCGGAGGCCTCCGCCTTCTCCAGGCGAGCGGCCTCTTCCTCGTTGCGCTTCTCCTGCGCATTCCGCTCCATCGCCTCCCGGAGGTCAGCAGCGGGGTCAATCCGCCGAGTGTTCGCGGACGTCTCCGTTGACCCCATGACGGAGGCGGCGGCAACCCTCTCAATTGTGAGGGGAGCCCTGAAGCAAGGGAAGCAAGTAAAAGACTCAGACAAAGCCACAAAGAAAGAATAAAGCATGGAGACGGAATACTCACGCGGAGACCAGTGGCGGCTTCTTCACTTCCTTACGGAAGCGGATGGCCTTCGCAGCCGCCTCGTCCCGCCGGGTCGCCGCAGCCGAATCCTTGGGCTTCTTCGGCCGATTGACGAACAAGGTCGGCACGGCCCTACGCTTCTTCCTGCCGCCTGGAGCACCCGGCGCGGCAGAAGAGCCTGCGCCAGGCTGGCTGGCTCCTGGCCGTTGGCGGGGAGCGACTTCTCCCTCGGCCTCGTCGTCAGGCCAGTCGGCAAAAGTGGCCGAAGGCCTGGAGCCACCTGCTGCTCCTCCTCCTCCCTCTGCGTCGTCTTCTAAAGCCGCCGCTCCCAGATCGGGGTCGTCGACGTCGCTCTCTGCCCGGTCGGCAAGGAACTCGCGGGCCGGCCCTGAGGTGCCGGCTGGTGGATGGAGGAGGGGTTTCTGACCAAGGCCGACTGGTCAGGTCGCACAAAACAGACTCGGCAAGAAAGAAGACAATCCAAAGAAAGAAAAGGCAACTCACTACGGGTGGGGGGAGGGGGGGTTGGCGCGGGAGTATGGCTCCTTGCCGAACCGCCAATCCTCGAGGAGCTTGCTGTCCGAGAGGTAGTTCACCATGTAGGCCACCTCCTCGCGAGGCATGTCCTTGGTGCACATCCGACTCGGGTCACGGTGCCCGCTCATTTGGCATATCATGTGGGGGCGACCTTGGAGGGGAAGAACTCGGCGCGCCACGAAGGCGGCCAGCAGGCCTGGACCAGTCAAGCCCTTCGAATGCGTCAGCACTCAGAGTCGCGTGACGGCGCCGGCTCCCGCATGCGTCAGCGACTTGGCCCGGTACGACCAGTTGGGCAGTCTCCCAGCCGGCGGGCTGGCTTCAAAAGCCAGCAGGTTGACCCAGTCGCCTCTCGCGGAGACGCTCCTGACGTAGAAGTACGACTGCTGCCACATCTTCACCGACTTTATCGGCAAGATTGCGGGGAAGGGGTTGTCGGCCCCCGACCTTCGCACGGCGATGGAAGCGCTGCATTGAGCCGGCACGCCTGTAGCCTGGGTGCCGAGCTTGGAGAAGAAGAACTCCCCCCAGAGCTCGAGGGTGGGGAGGACTCCAAGGAAGCCTTCGCACAAGGCCACGAAGGCGGACAATAGCACCACCGTGTTGGGCGTGAGGTGGTGCGGCTGGAGGCCGTAGAACTCCAAAAAAGAGCGGAAGAAGCTGCTCGCCGGCAGCCCCAACCCGCGCAGGCAGTGCGAGCGGAAGATGACCCGCCGCCCTCCTGCGGCGTGGGGGAAATCTCCCTCCTCGGCGCAAGACGCACCCGCACGTGATCTTCACCAGGGAGCCGACGAGTCTTGCGAAGGAACTCAATGTGGTCATCATGAACTTCTGAGCCGTCCCAGGTGCCGGAGCGCACCGGGGGAGGTGCGGCGGCAGAAGAAGAGCTCATCGTGAGCTGATTGCCGCGGCGTTCGTCGGAGCTTGGGCGCACGGCGGGGAGAGGAAGAAGAAGAAGAAGGAGAAGAGCAAGGCGTAGTGGTAAGGAGGGGCGCGCGAGCCCTACCGTGCCCCCCTCCTCCCCCTACTTATAGCCTCATGGGCTGCGAAGCCGAGGGGGCGGTCGTGGGATTTACTGCGCTCACGACCCCACGACCCCCACGTTTCCACGACAAAGTTACTGCACGCAGTAACTCCACGGGAATCCCAACCATCCGCCTGGGCCACAGCGGATCCGCTCGGGCGCCGAGGCGCGGTAGTGGCGGGCCCCGCCTACGGGCCTGTCCCATCGCGCGCGTAGGCTGGCAGAATGGCCCGGCCACGTGTTATCACGTGACAGGCCTGGAACGGGCGGCAGCCTGGAGGCTTAGCCAGCACGCTACTTGGATCCTGCCGCGACGTTCGAAATATTGTGTGAGTCGGAGTTGGGCGAGTCCGACTCCTTCTAGCCGGCCCGGCAGAAGTCAGCCAAGAACCATGTGTCGAGCACCCGGAAAGAGAAACTGCTGAGGCTTCTCGGCCGATCGTCCGCGACGCTTCACCAGCTTCGGGGACTATTGTCGGAGTGATGGGCCACGGGTAGGCCAACCCGAGCCCCAGAACCTTTCAAGACATCGGGGCAGGCTGCGCCCCTCAAGACTCTAGGATGAAGAGCCGCCTTCCGAGAAGTCGGCGGCAAGACGGCTAACTGCCCACTCGCGGCCGAGTCCCGGGGACGACTTCAGGGTAAGCCGACTCCTGATTGGCGACTTCCAGAGAAGCCGACCTTGGGGAGTCGGCCCACGACTCCAGCAAAACCCCATGTCCTCATCAAGAGGGACATGACAGGGGAGTGGCTACAGAGAAGACTGCTCCCACCCCTTTCCCGAGGCAGGCATGGCTACAGTACGCCGTACTCGCGGAGATCTCCGTGCGGCGTGGCACTGTTGCCATGCCAGCCCTGCCATCAGCACCGGTGGACTGAATCCTGCGCCCACGACGGCTTGTCCGTACGGCCTTGGGGCAGCAGGTCCCACCAGCCAGCGGGACCCCAGAAGACGGCAAGTGCGCCACCAGTCGGACTCGTTGGGAGTCGGCCCCCGGGAGTCGGCCAGCTCCTCCCCCGGGGCCCACGCGCCATTAACCAGATGTGACGGAGAGTGGCAATAGTGATTGCCCGCCAGACGGCGGGGCTGTTGCCACGACTCCATGATGAAGCCTACGTCATTAGAAGCACGCCTACAGTAATCAGCAGCCGGCAAGACCCGCCCACGGCGAACACGGCCTGTCGGCTCCGTACCTGGCCAGTCAGCGGGGCCCACCAGTCGGCGGGCCCCACCAGTCGGCGGAGAAGACGGAAGCCAGAGGCACTGACGGGTGGGCCCGTGTCCAGCCGGATTACCATTGTACCCCTGGGGGTAGGCCTATATAAACCCCCCAGGGCACCCATGCAAAGGGTTGGAACCTATTAGCTTTAGACCAGATCATATAGGAGGGAGAGACCTAGCCTTGCCCTCTCCTACCTCCAGGAAACAGCTCAAGGAGCGATCGTGTAAACACTTTGCTATAGTGATCATGCGGAGACCCCGTAGAGTAGCAGTAGGGGTATTATCTCCCCGGAGAGCCCTGAAGCTGGGTAAGATTCGCCGACGTGCATGTCTACGCCTCATCCCGTTTCCAGGCACCAGCGACGTTCTACTCGCCCCCACCATGATAAGCCATCCTTTGGCATATGTCGCACCCAACCCCCGACACCGCCGCCGCTGCTCGCCGGCCCATGGCCTTCTGCTTGCGCTCGTCATGCTATGCTTCGGCCATGGACGACCATGCATTCGTGCACACGAGCATCCAACGCTCTTGCATATGCGTTGCATGCTCTTGTGCATGCCTACAACCAGCCAAAACTTTGGTTTAATACTAGGATTTGTTTAGTACTCCCGTATTAGGTAGACTTAGTTGGCCCAATGACATGTGGCCCCCTCTAGTTTATTTTAGTCTAACTACTTTTGCTAGCACATGTGATACTTACATGTGGGTCACCTTTACCATTTTGACTAGTCAACATTAACTGGTCAACTGTTGATTAACCCAGCTGACTGGACCACCCCTGGCCCCACTGTCTTACACATAGGCCAGGGTAGCACTGGATGACAAAAGTGTTTATTGTTTTATTTCCAATTAAATTGAATCAGGAATTTCAGAATATTGTTAAGAGTTTGAAAAATCATATAAAATAATCCGTAAGTCGGATGAAAATAGTATATATATGAAAGTTGCTCAGAAATATAAGGCGAATCCGAATATGCGCTCCGTCCATCTATCACATGCCTCTAGCATGATGAACATGGAACATTTTCCCCTCTTTCGTTTGTCCGGAAAATGCCAAACTCCGGGAAAACATACCCGGATGTTTTCCCCTCCGCCTATATCAAGTAGTACCATGTTAGGTCACCCCTAACGCAGCGTATTTTCATGTCTTGCCTTATGATGCAATTGATTGCTCTGTTATTTATTGTGTTCCCCCTTCGCTACTTCTTTTCCGGTAGACGCCGAGACCGTTCTTGATCCGGTGATCGACTACTTCACCATCGATGATCTGTATTTGTCTGCAGAGCTTCCAGGCAAGCCCCCCTTTTGATCACCAGATATCGCCTACTCTTCTCTCTACTGCTTGCATTAGAGTAGTGTAGCATGTTACTGCTTTCCGTTAATCCTATACTGTTGCATAGCCTGTCATTGTTGCTACAACTATTGATACCTTACCTGCCATCCTACATGCTTAGTATAGGTTGCTAGTACTTCATCAGTGGCCCTACATTCTTGTCCGTCTGCCATGCTATACTATTGGGCCGTGATCACTCGGGAGGTGATCGCGGGTATATACATACATATATACATGTTATACAGGTGGTGACTAAAGTCGGGTCGGCTCGTTGAGTACCCGCAAGTGATTCGGATGTGGGGGCTGAAGGGGCAGGTGGTTCCATCCAGGTAGAGGTGGGCCTAGGTTCCCGACGGCCCCCAACTGTTACCTTGAGGCGAAGCGACATGGCAGGTTGATACCACCTAGGAGAGAGGTGGGCCTGGCCCTGGTCGGCGTTCGCGGTTACTTCAAAATAACACGCTTAACGAGATCTGGGTATTTGATCTGAGTGGCTACTGGCCTATATGCACTAACCAACTACGTGGGAACCGTTATGGGCACTCGACGTCGTGGTATCAGCCGAAGCCTTCGTGACGGCAGCGACTGAGCAGCGCGCGCCGGGTTGGACTGGAATGCCTGCTCTTGTATAAGGGAGGCTAGGTCTGCTCGCTGGCCGCATACGCAACGTGCAGGTGTGCAATGGGCGATGGGCCCAGACCCCTGCGTGCATAGGATTTAGACCGGCGTGCTGACCTCTCTGTTGTGCCTAGGTGGGGCTGCGACGTGTTGATCTTCCGAGGCTAGGCATGACCCAGACAAGTGTGTTCGGACAAAGGGGATCGAGCGTGTTGGGAAATGTGGTGCACCCCTGCAGGGAAGTTAATCTATTCGAATAGTCGTGATCTTCGATAACAGGACGACTTGGAGTTGTACCTTGACCTTATGACAACTAGGACCGGATACTTAATAAAACACACCCTTCCAAGTGCCATATACAACCGGTGATCGCTCTCTCACAAGGAGACGAGGGGAGGATCACCGGGTAGGATTATGCTATGCGATGATACTTGGTGAACTTACCATCTACTCTCTTCTACATGCTGCAAGATGGAGGCGACCAGAAGTGTAGTCTTCGTCAGGACTAGCTATCCCCCTCTTATTCCGGCATTCTGCAGTTCAGTCCACATATATTACCCCCTTTCATTGATACCAATGCATATGTAGTGTAGCTCCTTGCTTGTGAGTACTTTGGATGAGTACTCACGGTTGCTTTGCTCCCCCTTTTCCCTCCTTTTCTATACTCGATTGCTACGACCAGACGATGGAGCCCAGGTGCCAGACGCCACTGTCGATGACGGCTGCTACTACTCTGGAGGTGCCTACTACTACCGCAGCCCGCTGATGATGACCATGAGTAGTTTAGGAGGATCCCAGGCAGGAGGCATGTGCCTCTTTCAATCTGTATCCCAGTTTGTGCTAGCCTTCTTAAGGCAAACTTGTTTAACTTATGTCTGTACTTAGATATTGTTGGTTCCGCTGACTCGTGTATGATCGAGCTCTTGTATTCGAGCCCTCGAGGCCCCTGTCTTGTAATATGATGCTTGTATGACTTATTTTGTTTGTAGAGTTGTATTGTGATATATTCCTGTGAGTCCCTGATCTTGATCGTACACGTTTGTGTGTATGATTAGTGTACGATTGAATTAGGGGCGTCACAATTAAGTTCATGGAACAAAGTAACAGATTAATTAAGATGACTTGATGTAGCGGGATAAACTCAAGCAATATGATGAAAACCCCATCTTGTTATCCTCGATGGCAACAATACAATATGTGTCGGTTCCCCTCCTGTCACTGGGATCGAGCACCGCAAGATTGAACCCAAAGCTAAGCACGTCTCCCATTCCAAGAAAAACCAATCTAGTTGGCCGAACCAAATCGATAGTTCAAAGAGACTTGCAAAGATATCAAATCATGCATATAAGAATTAAGAGGAGATTCAAATAATATTCATAGATAAGCTGATCAGAAATCCACAATTCATTGGATCTCGGCAAACACATCACAAAAAGAGTACTACATCAAATACATTTCCAAGAACATCGAGGAGAACACGGTATTGAGAATCAAAGAGAGAGAAGAAGCCATCTAGCTACCAGCTATGGACCCGTAGGTCTGTGGTAAACTACTCACTCTTCATCGGAGAGGCAATGGTGTTGATGTAGAAGCCCTCCGTGATCGAATCCCCCTCCGACAGGATGCCGGAAAAGTCCCCTAGATGGGATCTCACGGGTACAGAAGGTTGTGCGGTGGAAGTGTTTTCCTGGCTCTCCTTATTGGTTTGGGAATATTTGAGAATATATAGGTGAAAGAAATAGGTCGGTGGAGTCACGAGGAGCCCACAAGCATGGGGGGGCGCACCCTACCCCCTGGGCATGACCTCCATCCTTGTGGCCGCCTCGTGGCTTCCTTGACGTGTACTCCAAGTCCTCTGTATGTATTCTGGTCCAAGAAAAATCATCACGAAAGTTCCATTCCGTTTGGACTTCGTTTGATATTCTTTTTCTGCGAAACTCTAAAACAAGGAAAAAAATAAGAACTGGCACTAGGCTCTAGGTTAATACATTAGTCCCAAAAATAATATAAAATAGCATATTAATGCATATAAAACATCCAAAACAAATAATATAATAGCATGGAACAATAAAAAATATAGATGCGTTGGAGACATATCAAGCATCGTTGAAATATTATGCCTAGCTAGGGGCGTAAAATGATAGCGCTTGTTGGGAGGCAACCCAATGAATAAAATTTATTTTTGTCTTCTTTTCTTGTTCTTGAGTGTTTGCACAATTATGCTACTGTTATGATTGTGTTTCTTGTGTTTAAATTAGTGTTTGTGCCAAGTAAAGCCTTTGGGATCATGTTCGGTGATAATTGATTTGATCTTGTTGAAAAACAGAAATATTTGTGCCTAGTAAAACAATTTTAATATTTCATAGAAGCGCGATAAAATACTCATTTTCTTATAGAAGATTGATATCCGAATTTCCCACGTTGTCCTAATTTTCAGAATTTTGAGAAGTTTTCAGATTGCTACAACTGTTCTGTTTTTGACAGATTCTGTTTTCTTTGTCTTGTGGGCTTATTTTGATGAATCTATGGTTTGTATTGGAGGGTATAAGGTATAGGAATATAGTAGATATAATGCAAAAATTAAATATGAATGGGTTTTCAAGAGTACTTAGAGTAGTGATTTGCTTTGTTATACTGACGGATCTCACGAAGGTTTTGTTGAGTTTTGTGTGATTAAAGTTTTCAAGTTTTGGGTGAGATCACGATGGATGAAGGAATAAGGAGTAAGAAGAGCCTAAGCTTGGGGATGCGCATGGCACCCTGATGTCTACTATGCAACTTTATTCTTGTAGACTCGTGTTGGGCCTCCAAGCGCAGAGTTTTGTAGGACAGTAGCAATTTTCCTTCAAGTGGATGACCTAAGGTTTATCAATCCGTGGGAGGCATAGGAAGAAGACGGTCTCTCTCAAACAACCCTGCAACCAAATACAAGAAAATCTCTTGTGTCCCCAACACACCTAATACAATGGCAAATTGTATAGGTGCACTATTTCGGCGAAGACATGGTGATAAAAGTGTAATATGGATGGTAGAAATATATTTTTATAATCTGAATAAATAAAAACAGTAAGGTAGCAAATAGTAAATGGGCACAAAACGGTATTGCAATGCTTGAAACCGAGGCCTAGGGTCCGTACTTTCGCTAGTGCAATCTCTCAACAATGCTAACATAGTTGGATCATATAGCCATCCCACAACGCGCAACGAAAAATCACTCCAAAGTTCCTATCTAGCGGAGAACATACGAAGAAATCGTTTGTAGGGTACGAAACCACCTCGAACCTATTCTTTCCGATCGATCTATCCAAGATTTAGTACTAAACTAACACCAAATAGTTCCAGGTTCATGATACTCAATCCAACACAAAGAACCTCAAAGAGTGCCCCAAGATTTCTACCAGAGAAACAGAAGATAAGAACGTGCATCAATCCCTATGCATAGATTACCCCAATGTTACAGAGGGAATCCGCAAGTTGAGTGCCAAAACACATATCAAGTGAATCAATATGATACCCCATTGTGAGCACGAGTATTCATATGCAAGACATATATGAAGTGCTCTCAAATCCATAAAAGTATTCAATATGATAACAATGAAATATCAAAGGGAAAAACTCAGTTCATCACAACAATATAGAGAGGGGGAAACATCATATGATCCGACTATATTAACAAAGCTCGTGATACATCAAGATCGTGACATCTCAAGAACACAAGAGTGAGAGATTAAACACATAGCTACTAGTACAAACCCTCAGCCCCGAGGGTGGATTACTCCCTCCTCATCGTGTTGGCCGCCGGGATGATGAAGATGGCCACCGGTGATGATTTCCCCCTCCGGTAGAGTGCCGGAACAGGGTCTAGATTGGTTTTCGGTGGCTATAGAGCTTTGCGGCGGCGGAACTTCTGATCTAGGGTTACCCCCAGGGTTTTTGGGATATTTGGTGATTTATAGGGCAAAGAGGGGGTGTGGGAGGCCACTGAGGTGGGCATAACCCTCCAAGCGAGTTTGGGCCCCCAGGCGCGCCCTGTTGGGTTGTGCCCCTATCAGGGCACCCCCCAGGTGCTGCTCTGGCCCACTGGTGGTCTTCTGGTCCATAAAAAATCCACAAAAAGTTTCGGGGTGTTTGGACTCCATTTGATATTGATTTCCTGCGATGTAAAAACAAGCAAAAAACAGTAACTAGCACTGAGCACTGGGTCAATAGGTTAGCCCCAAAAAATGATATAAATTTGCTATAAATGATTGTATTACATCCAAGAATGATAATATAATAGCATAAGTACTTCATAAATTATAGATACATTGGAGACGTATCAGCATCCCCAAACTTAATTCCTACTCGTCCTCGAGTAGGTAAATGATAAAAAAAATAATTTATGAAGTGTGAATGCTAGCAAAGTGCACAAGTTTGATCAATGACAATTTCAATCACTTTTCCTAGCATCATAATAGCAATTCTTTCTTATAAAACTTCTCATGTTAAAGTAGCAACCAATTCACATGTTAAGGTTCAAACAATGAATTCCCTTGAAACTCAACAACCTATGTTCTCAGTCACCAAGCAATTGTAATTCAACTTAGTCAACAGAGTTTAAGTAAGAGCTCCACATACTCAACCATCATATAGTCTTCTATGATTTCTAACACTCACCGCATACACATGAGCAAAACGTTTCAACCGGACACATAGAAAGATAGGGGCTTATAATTTCGCCTCCCAATGTATTCACCTCAAGGGTGATGTCAACAATAATAACTCATGCTACCCATATCCAACTGGATATATGTGCCAAGATCTTTCCTCATCACATGATGCTTGCCAAAAGAGAAAAATAAAAAGGAATAGAGAGAAAAACTTTGACACTTGCATGAAAGTAAATACATAAAAGTAAAAGGTAGGCCCGTCGCAGAGGGAAGCAGAGGTTGCCATGCACTTATTTGTTTATATGCTCAACCCCTTAGTGCAAAAGAATGTCACATTATATTGTCCCTTATGATAGAAACCTATATTATGCAGTCTGTCGCTTTTATTCTTTGCCATCACAATTTCGTACAACGCTCAATTTTCTCTTACACTAAATGATCTAACACTTTTAGAAGCAATTTTTATTGCCTTATTGCACCGATGACAACTTACTTGAAGGATCTTCCTCAATCCTTAGGTAGGTATGGTGGACTCTTGAAAATAAGATTTGGGTTGAAGGGTTTTTGGATGCACAATTAGTATCTCTACTTGGTGCGGATTTTTTGTGTAGCAAGGATGGAGGGCAAGCACCACATGTTGAAGGATCTATGACAATATAACTTCCATGTGAATATGAACAAACACAAATCATTACGTTGTCTTCCTTGTCCAACGTCAACAATTTTGGCATATATATTTTGATGTGGGCTCACAATCACAAAAGATTTCCAAGATAGTGTATTTGCATGTGAAAGTTCTCTTCCTTATAGTAATCATTCATGAATTTCTTGTATGACCAATATTGTGATTGTCAAGCTTCAAAATATTTCACTTTCTAAACCCAATGTGAAGCTACTACTAGGCATGATATGAACATATAATTTCAACTTCATGATATTCAATTCATTCAACAATTTACTCACGGGATATAAGTGAAGCACAAGAGTAAATGACAAGCTACTCTTATTTAAAGTGAAGATCAAGCGAGTAATTAACTAAATAGGTAGCTATGTGAGGACTCTCTCTTATTTAAAAATTTTCAGATCTAAGTATTTTATTAAAACATCAAGCAAAACAAGACAAAATGATATTCCAAGAATAGCACAACTCAAGTGAAGAAGCAAAAACTTAGGCTCAACCGATACTAACCGTTAATTGTTGAAGAAGAAATGTGGGATGCCTACCGGAGCATACCCAAGCTTAGATACTTGAGACTTATTGAAAAATTATCTTGGGGTTCCTTGGGAATCCCCAAGCTTGAGCTTTTGTGTCTCCTTAATTCTTCTCATATCACGATTTTCCTAAATCTCAAAAACTTCATCCACACAGAACTCAACAAGAACTCATAAGATAAGTTAGTATAAATCAATGCAAAACCTTATCATTCTCTACTGTAGCAAATCACCATAATTATTATTCAACATTGCATACTAAATTCCTCTGCATATTTAATACTCCTATCCTCAAATAGAATCATTAAACAGGCAAACATATGCAAACAATGCAAACATAACAGCAATCTGCCAAAACAGTACAGTCTGTAAAGAATGCAAGAGTATCAATACTTATTAAACTCCAAAAATTATGAAAATTTACCAAACTGTACAAAATTTATCAGAACTTATTGTGCAAAAAGTTTCAACATTTTATCACGTACTGACTTTTCTAGAGAATTTTTCAACAATGATAAACTTTCTGTTTTGAAACAGCAACTCATATACTTGCAAGATAAGCATGACAAAGGCTATCCTTGCCACTTTTATTGGAATAAAAGATGCAAAACATTATTATAAGTAACAGGAATCAAATTCTAATAAAATAAATGACACTCCAAGCAAAACTCATATCATGTGACGAATGAAAATATGGCTCCAAGTGAGGTTACAGATAATGTTGAAGACGGAAGAGGGGATGCCTCCCGGGGCATCCCCAAGCTTAGTTTCTTGGATCTTCCTTGAATATTACCTTGAGGGTGCCTTGGGAATTCCCAAGCTTAGGGTCT